>NC_056567.1:18959600-19121688 GCF_013358625.1 Macadamia integrifolia | reverse complement strand
AAAAACAAAAAAAAACAAAAAAAACAAAAAAACAAAAACAAAAACAAAAACAAAAACCAAAACAAAACAAAAAACAAAAAAACAAAAAAACAAAAAGGGTATCAAAACACTTCAATTTCCTTGGATGACATGATATACAAAAGAAAAATTAAATTTGAAGAGGATACCATAAACAAATTAGTCAAACATTGGAAATGAGGGGAAATTATATAGCACCAAAGGGCAATAGATAATTACCAAGAGAAATTGCAAGAGTAGATCATCATCATAAGTAAGTTCGTCTAGAATTACATCCACGAGTGGGGTTCTGCATGGCCCCAAAAAATGAAGTGATACTTTACTAATTAGATGATTACAATATGAGCAAATGAATTTTTAAAAAATTTAATTTACCTCACACCATCAGCTCTGGAAGTTTGACCATGTAAATCTGCTTGCTTCTTTGATTTATCAAGCTCCATAATCTAGAAAGGTGCAAAATAAAGTTGTCATTCTAGTGGAAAGAATCTCATAGATTCTTCAAAGGAGGACACACAATGAACTTTACCAGCTCCAAAAATTTCTGCAGAGCAATACAAGTTTCTTTTTCTAGTTCAACCAAAGCAAATGCCCAAGAAGGATCATGTTCATTTACTGTTCTGGCTGGAGACTTTTCAGCATGTTCCATTTCATGAGTGCTACATTTAGCGTGCGAATGGAATCCTTTAGATATGATGGACAAGCAATCCTTTATTAAGTTTCTGTAGCTTATCCTCCTTGAACCCTGCAGACACAATCATGGTCATACAAAATCATGCTCCAAAAGATCTGGGAACAGAAACAACTAAATTAAGGTCTATAAATGAATGTCTGACACATCTTAGTACTTAAATCGAACTCTCGCTGATAAAAGGAAATGAGGCTTGTCATTATACCAGAAGCATGTTGAGCAAGGACTCCCTGAGAAGAACCCAGTTCTTGGTTTCTGTGATTCACCAAAGAAAACTGCTTTAGTCTAGCTAATCATTGATTCCTTAGGTTTCTACTTTTCATTTTCTTTTCTTTTTCCCCCAGGGATGGAGGGATAAGGAACCATATAATTAAATCTGAATTATTTCACCTTTATATATGGCATTACGAGGTAAGAAATCCCCTTCCAGGACACTGACCAGATATTGGAACAACAACATATTGCCCAGGTGCTGCAAGAGGTAGATGAAAAAAGGATGCCAAAGACATTGATTTAGTAAACCAAGATATCACAAAAGCCTTGGCATTCATGTCAACACCCTACCAGAAGAATATCATTAATGTAGAGTTCCTTTGTCCTTGTCTTTTCAATTCCATTTAACATTATTGTGAAGCATAGTTATTAAATTCAGAGACAGTAAAAGTACGGTATGGGATAGTTCAGGAATAACTCGTTTTAGACAATAAATTGAAAATTTTAGCATGTATACAAAATATTAAGAAGATAAACCTCAATATTCACTGTGATAGTTTCAAAAGACCAAAACACACTGTCAGAAACTTTACATAAGTAGCAACTGATGGGAAAATATGGACTACACAATGCAATACGAGGCATTTTTTCCGTATTGCATATTTCCGTTCATATTTCCATATTGCATACTTCCTTCTATACTATCTGACAATGTGCATTTTGATCAATAAAACTTTCATATCATATGTTGAGGTCATTTTCCCAAATATTATTATATCTTTTATAATTGCCATGTAAATTAATTAACTTTGACGAATAAAACGATTGATCTACTGGGAAAATGGGCAAATTATGGAAGTCTACAGAAGGGTTTGTGAATAATGTACCTGAGTACAAAAATACTTTATTTTCCAAATCTTTGAAATATGCGGTACAGTTTTTTAAAAATTTCTTGGAAAAAAAAATACTTTTATCAATACCATCAGGTACATTTAATCAATTTCTGACAACAAAATGTGTAAGGAAAACTAACCTTCGGGTCTGACACTTGAAAACTCATCCCATCAGCCAGTTGTATAATGCCTTGTACCAGAACAAGAAACCGCTGAAAATGGCAGTCTCAATTTTAATGAAACTACAAGCAAAAGTTACAATATTTAAAGCTACGAAGATTAACCCCCCGAGATATGAAATAAGTAGATATTATAAATTAAAGGAGTCTAAAGGGGGTTGGGGGAACTTAATATTTACGAACTCTCGGAACGACATAGTTCCAGCCAAGTATAATGAATCAATTGCATGCTTATGTTTATTAACATGAAACTTTGACATAGGATGAGGCATTGAAAAAACAATATTCATGCATCAGTCAAATTTGCATTTTCCGTGGCATGAGTAAACAGTCTCCGAATCTCATTGCAGACAATATAAGTCTCACACTGGGGGGAAAGATTTGCAGTACCTATAGATAAGTATAGTTGACAAGCCTTAAGTGTTACCTGCTTCATTAATTCATTCTGATTTTCCCCTTCGAATTTTTTTTTTTATTTTTTGGGAAAAGAGCAGCTATATGAGGCTCTGGACATCTACTTCACTGACACAACTCAACTCACTAGCTCTGTCTAAATGGATATGGTCACATGGCTACTCAAGCTATCTAAACAGGCCCTTTTTTACCAAAAGGAAGATGGCTTTATTCTGCTTCTCCTTCAATGGTTACATTTGAATTCAATATCCAAATTTAAAACATCTTTGAGCCTTTGGGCGTGTGTTGGTGTAAATGTGCTAAAAGTGACATAAGAATGTGGACCCATCACTGTCAGCATATGATACCAACCCTTAATTAAAAAGAAAGCAAATATCTTTTTGATGTGGGCTAGTAATCATCCAGGCATGAACTTGTCCACAATTTGACTAAGGAGGCCCAAACACCTGGACATCAGATTCATGCTTTGACAGCCTTAGACAAAATCCCCCAAAGAACCCCTAAGGCCAACCCAGCCAAGTTCTTAATTTATCATTTTCATCAGTTTGTTTTAGTTATCTGAGGGGGAAAATGACAGTTCACAAATCGTAACTACTGCAACAGGCAGAGAATGGTAAAATTCAACTCACATAGGAATCCATTGGCTCACCCAAGTTCTTGTCAGTCACTTCCCTCCCACTGCTGGAACTTTCCAACCCAAGAACAAATGGTGACCAAGCCTGGCATGCAACAAAGTGGAAGCATAACAAGTCACATTTAAGTAAGACAAATATATGCAAAATTATCCATGGAAAGCCAAGGCACAGAATTTACTTGCAGAAATGCCAAAGAATAGTCAGGATGAAAGAAACAACAGGAGTGAATAGTGATACCTCTTTAACAACATGAAGTTCCAACGGTGCTCTACAGGGTGACTCAGATTTATCCCCATGGGATAAGTAGACCCGAGGAAAGCGCTTCATCAATAAAAGGGGGAGGAAATGACTGTTAGACACAACTGATCTTCTCAGCTTCAGATGCTGAAATATAAGATCAGGGCAATTAATTACCTCGTCTAACTCACGCAGGAGCTGGTAACTAGCCATAGCCAGTTCTAGTGACCTCCCATCCCTCAAGATTTGGAAAACTGCCCCATATATTTTGCTATTGCAACAAGTTTGGGTACAACAATATCAGAAAAACAAGCATAGAAAGCAGTCCACATCGAATTGGATAAAAAATTGATGGAAAAAGGTACAAAAATGAGAGAAACTATATCAATGATGAAAATAGAAGTACCCCCTGTGCAGAGAAGAGAGAGGGCAGATTCAATACCTGGAGGGAGCAGTTGTATTCTCTGCAACGATTGAAGAAGCACGGACTGCTTCGAGAAAAGTTAATCCTGCATTCACATTGGTATAAAGAGAAGCATAAGAATAAAAATGAGGATCATTAGCAGAAAAAAATTATAAGAACAAGACGAAGAAGATAAAGAGTCAGTGAACAGTACTATCGTCGTCATAATCCCGAGCGTCGTTCAATCCAGAAGCGTCGAGGATCGCCAAGATGTTCTCTTCGATTACTCTGTTGATCGGTCCACGTTTCTCCATTTTCAGCTTTTTCCCAACCCCAGAACACGAAACCCTATTTCTAATCTTGCAGAGTGCAGGAAAACTATTTTTCGTACTTTGGAATTGGATAGTCACAGAAGGGCATCCTCCCGCCCATAATTCCCCGCCAACATGTGGTTTTTTCCAAGATTTTTTTTTTTTTTTTTTTTTTTCTTTTTCTTTTTCTTTTTCTTTTCTTTTCCATTCGGAAAAAACAAAAGATTTTTTCATGTTAAGAAAGCCAGTTTTTAATAAGATCTAAAAAGATGAATAGGAGGAGCCCCCAGACTTTGAATCCTATCTTCAATTCTCAAATCCTAACAGTAGATTACCTCTTTACCCTCATTTTATTTTTTTATAACTAGAAGTAAGCAATAAATAGGTTAAATAAATAAAAACATGTACATGATTGATGTCCAAGCATACCTAGACAGATAGAAAATTAAGTACAAAATCGATTTGAATCTTTACCTTGGCATTACCATCGGTAAAAGAATCAAATCAACTATAATAAATAAGGGATTCAAGATTAGCCATTAAACTGATACCTAAATTGCCCTTGAGCATCAGGGTTTGGGCTCAGGGCCAGGTTTGGATCGTCAATGCTAAACTTACACCCCTAATTCTAATCATTACTATGAGGTCTTTTGTAATATTGGCTTTTTAAAGTTAAATTTTTTTACTTGACAAACTATGTTAGGGAAGAAAATTAACATATAAGTAAGAGATCTAGAGATCTATGGTTTATTAGTTTACATAATTTGAGTTGCATTCAACATTCCACATCATTGGTTTTTAGGCCGACCACATAGGTTTATTTAGTCACATCATATAAATATAATGATAAATCACTATTATATTATTTTTAAAAAAAAATTATTATGATTTAAACCCTTAGATCATACATATGGATCTGTAAAGACCAATATTGACCTTGTGGCACCACAGACTTATATCGCAGCACCGGATGCCAACAGGGTGCTAGTTGGGGAGGCAATTGTTGCTTGGGAGGCGGCCATGCATCACTCGCTGCTGAAGTTGCTCTGTTAGGTTCCGGTAGCAATACTACAAAATCTGGCTTCTATTTTTTAATTGACTCGGATGTGTTCTTTCATGTAATCATGTAATGTGGTCAAGGGATTGATGTATTGGTATCAGCTTCAGATCAAGGATAAAAAAATATAAAACGATTGATTCAAGACCGGTTCGGATCAATGTCGTATCAATTTGCTGAATGAAAATTAAGTTTCCAAAACGTCTAAGGGCTTCTCGATTTTTACTCATGTTCGATTGCCAACGAGTCTAGTTCTTACTAGATTCAAGTGATTCTTCTAACATTCTAAAGAAAAAATAGGGAAAATTACATCCCCCTCCCCCATAGTTTGCCGAAATTACGCGTGGATCCAAGGGTTTGAGCGAATTATGCCCCCTCCCCTGAAGCTGACGCTGTAAGAATTCTGTTAATTTCAAACATGAAAAGACTTAAATACCCATTAATCCAAGTATTTTGTTGAGAGGACCATTATACCCTTTAGGGGAAATACCCATTATACCCTTTAGAGGAAATACCCATTATACCCTTTAGGGGAAATACCCATTCAAATGGGAATTGCCCTCAAAACAGAGAGCCGTTGGAGGATGAACCTAGGGTTTTGTTGAGAGGGCCATTTCCCGGTGAAGGTTCTCTATCTTCGATCGATGGTGAAGGTGCCCTGTCTCCGATCAATTCACGCCAGTAAACCTAGGTAAGCAAACATTAAACCGTAATTGGAGAAGGCTAACACCGATAACCCCTGCAAATCACGCCGGCGAAGACCATTCCAGGTGAAGAAGCTCTGTCTCTGATCAATTTACGTCGGCGAACCCAAGTAAGTGAACATTAAACCGAATCTGAGCGAGAGTATGCCCTTTCTCTATTCTGAAATCGTATGCATCGGGGATGAACCTAGGGTTTGGACATTTGATAATATGTTATTTATGCATGCTTGCTTCTTTTAAGCTTATTAATAGAGCATTAAGCTTATGATGAGGAAGGTATAAAACCCAGGTAAGCGAACATTAAACCGAATCTGAGAGTGAGTATGCCTTTTCTCTGTGTGTGTATGCCCTTTCTCTATTCTGAAATCTTATGTGTTGGGGATGAACCTAGGGTTTGGGCATTTGATAATATGTGATTTATACTTGCTTGCTTCTTTTAAGTTTATTAATAGAGCATTAAGCTTATGATGAGTCAGGCTGGATGGATTCCTACATAAGGAGCATTGAAAATGGCATTAGAGAGTTTGATGATAGGCTTCTCTTTAATGTTTGTAATAGGTAGTATAAACAAATAGTTATGGACATTTGTTTGCTTTATTCAAATTAAGCACAACTTTTTCATTGGCAGCATATGCACACTTTGAAGTTTTTTATATATATTGTATAAAATTTTGGAATTATTTATGAGATGCAATGGTTGGGATTATTTTTTGATATATCTAATTGAGTTTAAACTTTTGGGTATTGCAGATACGATGTCTACTTACAGTGTAACTTCCATGAACCAAGCCGATGGTCTAAGGTATGTTAACGTTAAATGCAAATGTCACAGAAGAGCTGCAGTCAAGGTATCAGAGTCCAAAGAAAACCCCAATAGACTCTACTACACATGTCCAGAGATTGTACGAGAGAAGAAATGTGGCTTTTTTGCTTAGTGTGAGCTAGTGAATGTGACAGTAGTCAGAAGTGAACCTTCAAACAACCCAAGCCCTCATGAGTTTCAATAGTTGAAGGATGAGATACATAGTATGAAGATAAGATTGAAGTGGGTGGAGAGATTCAATGAAAATTTGAAGCTGCTTGGACAAGTTGTTTTATGTTTTGTAATTGTTCTATTGGTTGTAATGGTTGTAAAAGCTTAGAAGTCTTTGTTAAGATTTAGGATTTTGATACCAATGTACCTAGTCCTCAACTCTTTGATGTTTGGCATGTTTGGGATGGTTAAAGGAATGTATAATTGAAACCACTGTGGTAATTAGAATGTGATCTTATTTCTACCATTGTTGTTTTCATGCAAATATGTGAAGTAAGTTGCAAACATCTTGCACTTGCCTGATTTAGAAAATTGAAAAAAAAAAATTTTTTTAATTGGACAGCATTTCCCCTATAATACTAACATCTAAAAATAGCTGATTTAGAAATCCATCATATACAATCTTATAGAGTCAAAATCATGAAATCCAACATCACAACTCCATCACATATCAAGAGTTTCCTACATTACATGATTCAAGTTCCAAAGGTCCCCATGACTCCATCACTTATATATCAAAAGTTTTCCCTATCACATGATTCAAGTTTCAAACATCACCATGACTCAGTACATCCATTGATTAAATTACATAATGATTAAAAAAAAAAAATGAATCTCCAATTCTCCACCTTCCTCTATCACCATCTCCTACTTTTTCCTTGCTTTCCTCTTCTCCCACTCATCTGTCATCTTCCTTTTAAGTTTTTCTTGTACTGAATCACCAACATCAGTTGTTGTAGAAACTTGTGACCTAGTAACCATTTGGGACAAGTTTGTATCTTCTTGGTCATCATTGTCTCTTCTTCTTTCTTTAAAAAAAAAAAAATGCAACATCAGTATTAGTGCATATTATAAGTTTAAAAAAAATGCAAGAAAATGATAATGTGATATACCTGCCCAGCAGATCTATGGCTTGAAGAACCCTTCTTTTTTCCCTCAGGAGAGCCTCTTCCACAAGTTCTCTTATTATGGTCTGGTCTCTTGCAAATCTCACATCTGAGAGATTTTGTCTTCTTTCTAAAATCAGCAGGAGGTGCCTCGTCAGGTACCCTTTTCCTTTCACCCTTGTTCGGTCTGCCTACTCCTCTCTTCAAAAGTGGTGGTTGGACAACCCCTAGATCTGACCCAATGTCTAGCTCAGATACATATGTGATGGGAAATATCATATGTTCATATGTCTTCATGTAGTTATCATTTGTGAAATAAGTTGCACAGTAGTATTCAATGTTTTCTCTCTTATGGGCAATAGTAGCCATTGCATGCTTACAAGGTATACTTGATAATTCCCAATCTTTGCATCCACAGGTTTGCAACCTCAGATTGACCATATGTCTTATGTGGAAAGAATTTGTCACTTCAAATTCATCTATATTACCAAGGTACATCTTGCATTTCCTCGAGAGTTCATATACTTCTGCAATCTTCTTCACAATAGGAGTGATAGTCCCATTCAATGTACAACTTTGATAGTATCTCTTGTTCAATTTATCCATTATTTTAATCCTAATACTATCAATCAGAGACAATATGGGTTTACTGCAGAGTGGTCCAACCCAGTTGTTGAAACTTTATGTCATATTGTTAGTGGTTGCATCATTCTTACAACCAATATGGAAAGCATGTTGAGACCATAATGCTGGTGGCTTCTTCTTTAACCACTCATATGCCTTGATGTTGATCTCTTTGATGGAATTTATTACACTCTGAAATAGATGCATAGCAGGTGCTGTGGAAGCTTCCCAGAAGTACTTCTTCAATAAGAGATTGTTGTATTTCCCCTTGAAATTCATGTAGATGTGTCTACTACAATTTCAAATGTGAGCATTGGGAAAGATATCATGGATGACATCCGTCAATCCCTATGAAACACACAATTCAATCAATTAAATACTGACCATTCACAAGAAAACAAAATTGATACTATCTTCAAGGAATGGAATGGTATACCTTTTGGCCATCTAACATAAATGTTAAAGAAGTATTTGTTGTTGTATGGTTGTCCTTGTTGGCAACCCGACCACATGGCAGTGATGATGTGACCAGTTTGGGTAACATGGCCGAAAGTGATACCATAGCAACATTGAGTGTCATCGATGAGATAACATAGCCACATTGTGTGCATGGAATGATTTGATTCATCAATGGTAGGTGGTACGGGTTTCTGGGTCAAAACTAGTAAAATTGGCCTATTTATACTAGGAAGAATTTTTTACAATGAAAATAAAATTTTTGGAAGATCATTTCTTCATGAAAAAATAGATTGTAATTTATCTAGTCCAGTGCATCTGATTTTGTTGCATTCCGATATCGTATGAAGAAGTTACGGCATTTGAAGCAGTCGAGGGCAGTTTCAGCATTGAAGATAAATTTTTTAAATGAAGTGTTCTCCATATAACGATACGACAAAAATTTGATCTTTCCAATGGTTCTAATTTCATCACGTTCTGATTCCGTATGAGAAAGATGCTTCATTGGAAAGGTTTAGGGGCATTTTTGTCTTTTTACATGATTGAGTCAGATGATTGGGTATTTTGGCAAGTCGTAGAGCATCCAGTCACGGTTCCAACGCATTTCGTTTCATCTCGATTGAATATCGTATAAAAAAGTTATACGTGTTTCTGTGAAGCCAGTTTGAAAATCCAAACCGAAAATTCATCAGTTGCTCTCGATGTTGGGTGGCTTTTTCAGAATTTATTTTTGAAATTTGAAGCGTTTTTGTATAATTTTAATATTTTGAAGGTCTGAGTTGTAAGGAGTCTTTAAGCACTGAAATATATGAAGGCAGGGGCTTGATTGTAATAAGAAAGAGTAAAGGGTTATAAAATGAATGGCTCAGATGAAGCCATGTAGCCCTTATTCCCATCCAAAGGTTGTTGAGCCTGGGCGTTGAAGTGATGGACCAGATTCGAGATCACCCATTGGTTAGGTGCATAAGCCTTGATGCTCTGGCGCTACACTTGATCAAGCTGTACTGTGGTGTTCCGCATGTGTATAGAAGGCATCATGAAGATTCTGATCTCAAAGATCTCATGAGATCTGATTGAAGCCGATCTTGATGGATTCGGATCCTATGGTCAAAAGCAATTAGTGCTTTATGAAAAAGCAACCGACACACCATGTGATATGTCAGCACCAGCCAACCCGTGATCGACAACGCGTCTGACGATGTCAGCGCCTACGTCATGATGACGTCATCTTTAACTTTGTAAGATTCAAATCGAATGGTTTAGATCTATTGTCTGTTGGTTTAATTGGGCGGCTTAGATTATTAGATCTTTTAGATGAGATCTATGGTCAGATTTACACCCCTGTTACTCGCATTGCTGGCATAGCCGACGCCACTCCTACGAAGATTCTATTTTAGGCTATCTCATTACTCCAACTTCATATTGTCATATCTCCCTCATTTTAACTCGGATTTGGGTGAACCAATTGCTACTTCTTCGTTTTTTCAAACCCTACACCATGGAGGCAAGAAAAATGAATTTTTAGTGAAGAAAGGCTACGTTTTTAGTAAGAAAAGTTTTCCCCTCTTTGTTGGTCCTTGAATGAACATGAATACTTGATGATAAATGTTCTTAGGCCATTAAAGGAGGTAAAAGAGGTGGTTGATGTGTGTTAATGATACATTAACTCAAAGCCAAGGAGGAAGAGAAGAAAACAAGGAAGTGTTTGATTTGAAGAGCAAGAAGCCAAGGAGAGAGAAGGAGTGAGCACCAAACTTGTCAGTACAAGTTTCCAGTCATCCCAGGCAATCGGTTGTGAGATTCTCTAACATTTGATTTATATTATATGCATGTATGTATGTTAGGGTTAGTTGTGAATGAATGTATATATGTTAGGTTAGTTGTGGATGAATTGTAAGCATGCTAGCTAGGTGTGGATGTATATACTAGGCAGAGTTTGACTGTATGGCATTGATATAAACCCAATTGAATTGTATTATTTATTGAGTGCTTAGCGGGTGCTAAGCATTGGGAGTGAGTGCTCCTGTGTGGTGGGTGCTATACATTATCCCGACACTGTGAGTGCCATCTCAGCTTCAACTTGAGAAAATTGGGTGTGGATGCAGTCAATAGTACTGTATTGAGTAGGTACGAAGCCTTTACGAGCACTACTCCAAGGATGTAGGCAAATTGTCGAACCTCGTAAAAATCCTGTGTTATCGGTGCTTGTTATTTGTATTTTATATTGACGTGCATGAAATGCAGAATGGGTATGCACACTTGAAAGTGTCTATGAGAGGCTGAGTGTGCATATGACTGTGTGCAAACAGGGACAGGTGTATCAGGTTGTTCTTGGCCAAACATTGGACAGGTTTTTGGGGATCAAAATTGGATTCACTGATTCACCCCCCTCTTAGTGACTACCAGGTTACAACAGTGTTATCACCAGCAGTTCCGAGTGCTTCATATAAACATTCAAAAAAAAATCTCCAACTTGCTTTATTTTCAATTTCCACAATTCCATAGGCAATTGGTAACACCTCGTTGTTCTCATCAACAGCTACGACTGATAATAAAACACCATCATATTTGCCCTTCAAATGGCAACCATCAATTTCCAAAAATGATCTACAGTCATTCACAAAGTCTTCCTTCCATGCATGGAAGCAAACAAACAACCCTTTGAATATTGGTGATGCCCGCATGTCATTTCTGTGGTCATACTGGAGTTTAAATAGACTTACTGGGTTCCTGTGCAGTATTAGCCTACCATATGCAAGTAAAATTATTTTTTTTTCCAATGCAATTTGTCAGGCTCTATAAAATTTCATATATGGAACATCACAATTAACCCCATAGTTCTTGCGTAGTATAGCAGCCATGGCATCATGATCCAACTCAAGGTCAGCCCGTAGCTCAGATTCAAGTTTCTCAGCTATCCAATGTGAGATAATAAGCTTATGACCAGACTGTCATATACAAGTGCGGTTTGGGTTCAGGGTCTTCAATAAGAATGCAGCCCCATGATCGGATGGTGAGGCATGAACTCTCCATGTACAACCCTCGGCTATGCACCTTGCTGTGACCCTTCTCATTTCTTTTAAATATGAGCTCAAAACTATGACGGATGGCAAACTCTTTAAGCTTAACTCTGAACTCATTCACATCAAGATAAATTGCTCCAACATTAAAGTTACTATCATCACTATCATCATGGCAAATTACTGGCTCAAAATCATATAGATCATAATCATCTAGCTCGTCATGGATGCCTTCTTCCTTCTCCTGCTCACTACCTACATCCTTCTCATGCTCACACTCTACATCATTGTCTTCATCAGAATCTTCAAGCTCACTTTCACTGTTACTCAATTCTCCATGATCTGCTGAATTATAAACAAAATCTGCATCACTATCATCTGAATCATCTAAAGATATGATGTCAGACACATCAGCTCCCTTACCCTTGCTCCCATAATTAGGTCCCTCACTTGACTATTGCCTAACAGGCTCAAGATCTACAGGCTCTTTAATTTCCTTACTTCCTTCATGCTTAGAATGCCCAGTCCTCTTTGTAGTGGGTGAAGAACCTCGAGAGTTATCACTTGCATTAGCATTTGATTGAGAAAAAGTAGTAGCCTTTGCAACATGTGAACTACTCTCAGAATTACCACTAGAACTCCCTATTAAATTATATCTTGTCATATCTAACATATCAAAAGTCCCTCCAGTAGCCATTCCATAATATGTGCTCCTAGCACTAGCATTGTGTTTAGGGTTTGCACCTCCACTTACACTTGAACTTCCTGCATGCGTGCTACTGGCCATTGCATTGGAACCCCCTCTAACAACAACTTGTTTTGCCCTATTTCTTTTCATGTTCTGGTATCCATAACAATCACCATCACCATCACCATCACCATCCATTCTATGACAATGTCTATATAAAGTACTGTCCCTTAGGATAATATTGTTGGAATTTGAGTTGATGGTATAACGATCTTTCTCTACATCACTCCATGTAAGATCAAACATAGTCACTTTTATAACATCTTGATGTGTATTTGAAGATAACAGTCGTAGCACAGAGCTGTCATCTCCCAATATCACCTCTTAATTGTTTGGAAGTATAGACTTCATTTTGAATGTCACACCATGACCAGTAAGGATATGATCTACCACAGTGCTATAGACATCACATAGCAACTCTATATAACTATATCTTTCTGGGTTTATAACCTTCTCCGCATATCTCTCCCACCAATTAAACTGAACTCTACACCACAATTCCATCACTACATAACAAAGAAATAAAAATATCATGTCATACAACATGCCCACATTAAACAACCAATTAAGCTGCTTTCAACTAGCAAACAAATTGAGAGGAAATTTTAGCCAAATAAAAATATCGTGTCATATCATGTCCTAATCTATTCTCACAAATTCAGAATTTTATCTTTATGTAATTTTAACCTTACCTTTCCTATTTTGTGTAAATCTAACCTTGATGCAGGGAGGACCTGCAACTTGAATAAAAAAAAAAAAAACTGAGAGAGAAACTAAAGCAGTTAGTATGTGTCTGTTCAACACTCTTAAGAGGTTTATTGAGTTTCAAAAGAAAAGCACATATTTTCTGCAAAGAAGTAATAAAATTCCAAATGTCTCTCTTTTAGATTCTTTCTTAATGATTTTGTTCAGAGCTACAGTATTGTGAAGTTGCATGATCTTATTGAAATTAGAATCAAATAGAGCTTGTTCACTTTGTATCGAACCATGAAACCATATTTGGTAACACTTCTAATTGAAAATGATTACCTTGCTGGACCATTCTTATAGATTCTTGTTCACAATCAAATCTATCGGAACTACATCTAGTATCATAGCTAACATTCAACAAACATCTTTCAATAAGTAAAATCAGAGAAGCAGCAAGTCAGAACCTTACCCAAAACCAAAACCCTAGGCCTACAATATAATGAGGGATATATGGCCGAAAGCAAGGTATCAATAGATTCATCACAGGCTAAAATTCAATACTATGTACACTTGGTTCGATAGCATGGTATACTGAAGATATGCATAGATTTTCCTTTTTCTCTTTATAAATTTGAAGATTCACAGGGTCCTCTTACCAATTTAGAGTGAAATCACAACAAGAACCCAGTTGATTGAACCTTCTGTGAGCTCGATTTGCAGAGGTGCTCTGATGACCGAGTGCATGACATTTGCAAGAACCCAGTGAAATGCACAGAGGTCATGAAATCATTTTCAAGAACCCAGTGAAATCGTAGCAATAACTCAGTGAAATTGCAGCAAGAACCCAGTGAAATTGTAGCAATAAGCCAGTGAAATCGCAGCAAGAACCCAGTGAAATCTCGTACCCAGTCGATCGAACCCAGTGAAATCGCAGAAAGAACCTAGTCGTTGTCTTCCCGAAGATGCCGTCGTCTTCCCAAATATGCCATCGTCTTCTCATAGAGGATGAAGATGATGAGAGTTAGGGCTTGGATGATGAAGACGATAAGATTGAGAGGGTTGCAGTTAGGGCTTAGATGATGAAGACGATGTAATTGTTCCTCTTTTAATCTAGTTTTAAGTGAAGGGTATTTCGGTCTCTTCACTTCTTTCTAGGGGTATTTTAGGTATTAAAATATATGACATCACCACATAACAGATTCAAACTCATGGCCACTAACAGATTGGACTCAAATGTAAGAAACTTTCATGCTTCAGGAAAGGGGGTAATTCGCTCAAACCCTTGGATCCACGCATGATTTTGGCAAACTATAGGGGAGGGGGATGTAATTTTCCTAATAAAAAATGATTCTTCTAGTTATTTTACACTTTCATTTTAAAAAAAATACATAAAATATTTTACACATCAGCTGATTCTTACCCTACTATAAAACCCATAGAATCACGCCCTAGTTGCTCTAAAAACGACCAAAGCCTCACCCTCTCTCAACTCTTCTTCCTCCTCTTCTAAGAGCGGCTGCAGTGGTCGATTTTGAAAGAAGGTGAATCTCTGCACTCTCTCACCCTCTTTGAACTCATCTATTCCGTGCCATCTACTTGCTGTGAGTATGACTATTTTTTTTGGGTTGTCTTTTTTGTTCATGGATGGTTGTTTCAGGTTTGACAAATCCTCTCAGCAGAATGTCGCTGGACTTTGCGTACATTACTAGTATGGGCTACGGATTTTGGAACCTACAACCGAAGGTGAATCCCTGCACTCTCTCTCAACTCTTCTTCTTCCTCACCTTCTCTGTGCCATTCTTTGCTATCTCGAGTTTGGTTCATTTTATTTATTTTTTTTCTCAAAATCCCTAAACCATGGCTGTCAAATAAGTTGAAAATCGCATGATCTGGTGTTGTTTTGTTTGTTTATGGAAGGAAGTGGTTGCTTAGTTTGTCCTCAAGATTGATAATGATTTGTGAATCATAGTTTGAGAATTTACATATTAGGCAGATTTTCTGTTACTATTCTTTTCCTATTGATTATCTGTTTGCCATGAAATTATTCATTCAATATTTGGCTTAATCAGATTATGCAATGAAAAGGTAGTTGCCAATGTAGAGGATTGCAGTGTGTCAACAGTTCTGGATTTGTAACTAAGAGGTTGCTTGAATGAACAACAGTATGTGACTGAATATTGGATCTTTCTACCCAATATCACTTTTATGATTGGTAAAGGACACTAGAATATTTTTTTAACTTGTCTATTGCTGTCCAATTTGCTTCTCTGAATTTTATTTAAAATAGAGCAAGTGGACATCGCACAAATTGATCTTGGATTATCTTACATTTTTTTTTTCTGCCATAGACACCATAATTCCATCAGTAATAACTGATGTACCTTTCTCCTTAAGAATTTCTCATTATTACAAAGAGCTACCCATTGCCAATACCTAGATAGTTTCTTCATATTTTCCAGAAAACTTTAATCTAAAACAAAGTAAGAAAATGAACCGGATCTTTTTGGTGAGAAAACTGTTAAGAAATAGGATACATATACATATACATATACATAAAAAAAAATAAAAAAAAATACATGCATTCACCATCCAAAGTGACGGCTTAGGTGCTCCCACAGTCAAGTGTTGCGAAGGCCAGGGTTCGGACACCCACCCCAGGGTATCTTAGGTCTAGGTGTTAACTTTGTGATGTTGTTATAATTCTATGTGCATGACATGAAGCCTCTAATCTTCCCAAGGTTCTGTTGCTCAAGACCGGTTCGGATCAATACCGATTGGTCCAAGATTTGTTCGGATCAATACTGTATCGATATCAGTGTCCAATTCCCAGGAACTAAAATCTTGTGGATTGATCATGATCCCCAACACATGAGGTACACTTCGGGAGTTCAGGGTATAGGGTCGTTTGTAATAATAGTGAATTGTAACTTAATATATTGAAGTGTATGTGGGAAAATTAATAGCTTAGGTGCTTGAATATCAATGACCTGGTTACACTTACTATTATAGACAAACTTATTAATTATTGCTAGAAGAAAGTTTGGAAAATTTCTAAAACTCTAATGCATTGGGATTTATAAGTGGTAGCTGGTAAGTGTGTAAGGCACCTGGCTGTGTGCAATGAGTTGCTGACTTACACTTGTTTTCATTTTCATCCAAAGTTCTTAAAATTTTTAAATAAATGAAAATTTATACCCAATGAAGTCTACTAATTTCAATAGTTTCATATAATCAACACCTTGAATTTTAATAATTAATTATTATACAATTATTATTTAACTAACCACCATAATTAATGGACTAATTTCATTACTAGTACCAATGCCCATCAATATATATATATATATATATATATCCGAAGCTACTTGATGAGCACATTTATGTGTGAAATCTAGTGTAATAAAACATGCATTTTACATATTTAAAATGGAGCTACCTTGGGTTTTACTCTCCTTTTGCAGGTTTTATAATTTCAAGGCCTTAAGGACTATCGGGTGCTATATCTCCAATTTTACACATAAAGAAGTCATATTTCTTCATGGTTATGAAAAGGACAAAATTCTAACCAAGATGGACGTGTTCAATTGCAAGTACACATTCGTTTGATCAACTATACAAGTGATTATTCTTTTCAGGCCAGAAAAAGAATAATGGAACAAAACTGAACCAAGATGCAGAACCAGCCCATCTGCAGTTGTCCCAAGGGTATAAGGAATATTCTAAATACCAACAAGGATCACTGGACCACATCCCCAAGTGATTGAAGATTCATTTTTAGTAACAACAACTACCTAGCCTAGTTGGTGAGTTGTGGTGTGCAAAATCCTTTCCTTATTAGGAGGTCTCAAGTTCGAACCTCTTACAACCATTTTGTTGAGGTTTTTTTAGAAGATTTTCTCTCTCCTACTCATCACTTAAAGGAGGTCGGCCAAGATGGTTGTACGCAAGTTTGAAGAAGAGAGAGAAAATAAAGAAAAAAATAGGAAAGAAGAAAGAAAAAAAGAAAAGACAAGGGCATGGATGGAATTTTCCATTAAAATAGAATATTGTCCAAATCCAAGCAAGAAAAATCGGCCAAAGGGGGTTTCTTGCCAAGAAGAGAGAGAAAAATAGAAAAAGGGAGAAAAATAGGAAAAAAAAAGACAAGAAAAATTGTGGGAGATCTCTCTCCACACATTTTCTCTCTTCTCTCTCCTCCACTTCATCAACAAGATAAAAAAAAAATTTTAAGAAGCTAAAATTGTTAGTTTCACTCCCCCATTCTCTATATAATAGAATTACTACAATGGGAGGAGGCACTTCATTCTCCTTCTAGGATTTTTTCTTAGTTGCTCTATCTCTTTCTCTAGTTTTGTTTTTCTCTAGCTCTAGTTCTAGGTTTATGCTTTAAACACTTTTGTAAGTTCTTTTTATTCAATTAATGCAAGCAGTTTTGTTTTTTATTCAGTCTTTTATTTTTATTGTTTAAACAATTGAAGTTGTAATTTTCAAGTTCTAGTTCTAGGCTTAGTTCTAGGTGACCAGAATAAGCTATGAAGCATATCTTTCAAGTTCAATTTTTTTCTTCAGATTTGTTTTCTCTAGTACTAGAAATTTCAGATTTGGTTTATTCCAGATCTAGTTTTTAGTACTGGTAGTATCTCAAATCGATCAAGTTTTCAGTTCAAGGGATGAAATTCAAGTAAGTAGGCTCCTTCAGTAGTCTTCTCTCCTCCCTCTCATTCCCTCTTCTGACTACCCTTTCTTTCTTAATTTAAGATTTTATTTTCAGACGTTACATTATTGCTATCCCTTTCCCCCAAGGTTCATAGTTAATGTATGTGTTGGTTTTGCCCCTCCTAAACATAGAACCATCATTTTATTATTTTTATTTTAATTGTCTCCCTTTTCCTAAAACCAAGTAGAGTAACCCTTGTAACAGTGACTCTCTGGTCAAGTAGGGAAGCTCATATTATGATGCATCCCTCGGCCTAAGTAAAGAAACCTACTTGTGAGTCTCTCTTTAACTTTATCCCATTTCTTTTACTTTATTTTTATTTCAATATTTTTTTTCCTTCATTACTTTTTAATTGTGTGGGGTGTTTATTTTTAGCTATTTATTTATTTAATTTTAATTGTGTGGCTTGTGTATTTAAATTCTTAGATGACGAATGGTTAGGACTTTATTTTAGATACATATGTTTAGGACGGTAATTAGAATTAGATCACAATCATTAATCTGTTTACTTTTGTATTATTAAAAGAAGCAAAAAAATAAAGTGACTGCTCTCCCTGTGTTCGAACCGTAGCTACACTGATCCGTATGCTTGCGGTTATATTTTAAAATCTCAAATAAGTTTTTAGCGCCATTTCCGGGGAGACAGTTCCATGTTATTTTTCGCTTTCTTTTGGTAAATTGGAGTGCTTTGTTTGCTTTGTTTTGTTTTTCCTTTTCTTTTATTGAATTCATGAGAAGAACAACTTGCAATAATAGTTGTATCGGTGGAGGTCGTCATGCCTCACAGTATGATAAAGACAGGTTTCACCTTGTAGCATTAACTTAGGAATTGACCTGAGCAACCCCAGATCCCTGCCGATAAGCTCCCAAAAAGGCAAAAAAATAAAAAATCAAAAAAGTTGTTAAAAAAAAAAGTTTTGCTATCCATTCTTTTGTGCTTGTCTTACTCTAGTTGTGAGTAGTTTTCTAGTGCATGAGTGTTAGGTGGGTACATAATACTAAGAATTGGTTAGAAAGAAGAGATCCAACAAGTAGTGACCATATATGTTTGCTCTTTTTAAAACCTTTAAATATGGGAGACCAACATCAAAACCCTTCACTTAAATCTCTGAAAGATAGGTTCTACCCTGCTAGAATAGTCCAACCTTCCTGCATAGTTCCACCACAAGGCTAGGGCAAAAATTTTGAACTCAAATCTCAATACATCACTATGTTGCCCCACTTCCATGGGTTGACCTCTGAGGATGCATACCTATTTTTAAGGGAATTTGAAGAGGTATGTGTTCTAATTAAGATCCAGCAGTTTTCTGATGATACTGTTAAGCTTAGGTTTATCACTTTTGCATTAAAAGACCAAGCTAAGAAGTGGTTGTATGGGTTACCCATAAATTTCATAACCTCATGAGAACAATTCACAGTTGTTTTCTTTAAGAAGTTTTTCCCAACTCACAAGACCAATAAGCTTAGAAGTGATATCCTTCAGTTTAGGCAAAAGCCTTGTGAGTCCTTTTCCAAAATTATGGAGAGATTTAAGGATCTACTCCAAGAATGCCCTCACTATGGCCTAGACTTATGGCATTTATGTCAAATAATTTATGAGGGTATTTATTACCCAACTAAACAAATGATAGAGTCTATGTGCCTTGAGGGATTCACATCCTTTATAGATGAAAGAAATGCATAGGAATTTTTACTTGACTTAGCTGACAAAATCCGTGAGTGGGAATTAACCTAAAAGAGTGAAAGAACTATAGGAGGAAAAGGATATTTTGTGGATGGGATAGTAGCCAAGGAAACCCATTTGGATAGCCTAATCAAGAGGATTAGGCTATTGTTCCTAGAGAGCCATCATCAGTTAATTTGGTTAAGATTTGTGCTTGGTGTCAGTCCCCTGGACATGTCATAGAAGAATGTCCCAACACCTTTGGGGGTACTTCTAATGATAGTGTTAATGCCTTATACCAGAATAATCCATATAGTAACACCTACAATCCAGGATGGAGAAATCACCCAAATTTCTCTTGGAATCAGGGCAACCAAGCAGGGCCTTCTAATTTTCAAAATCAAGATCAACCTGGACCCCAAAGGCCTTCCTTTGTACAATAATCTTTTTTCTAAAATATTTTTCCTAGGTTAAATGTAGGACCTCAGGCTAGTTTTCCTAAGGCCCCTCTCCTATCATCTTATCAGCAATCCCCTGGGTTTACCAATATTGGAGAGGCAAGTAGAATAAGTGACTTGAAAACAAATATAGCCCTCCTCATGACAAACAAGGGGGAGAAAGGAACTTTACCCAGTCAACTAGAGACAAACCTTAGGCATCATCAACCTATTAGTTCACAAGCACCAACTAATGCACCACTGAATATAGTATAAGGTCAGATCCAACAAGGGCCCTCTAACCAATGTAATGTTGTTTATGCCTTTAGGAGTGGAAGAGAGTATCAATAGAGTGTTCCTAAACCTTTTCCATCTATTATTCCTGTTAACTCTCCTTCAGTTGAGGACACAAGTGTGCCTCTTGTTCTAGGTTCATCTGATGAACCTAAAGATTCTTTTGAAATTAAAGATGATTTGGTTGAAGAAATAAAAAATGATTCTTCTGAAAAAGGGCAAATCCTTAATAGTCTTTATGTTTTTCCTGTCCCATTTCCTAATCACTTGGTAAACAAAAAGAAGATTGCTTCCATGGATAAAATTTTAGAAGTATTCAAAAAGGTAGAAGTGAACATCCCTCTTTTGGATGCCATATCCCAGATCTCCACCTATGCAAAGGTACTGAAAGATTTGTGTACTCACAAATATATCACTAGTGTACCTAAAAAAGTGTTCTTGGCAAGTAACATTGGTTCCATAATTACTCAGCCTATAGCAGCTAAGTATAAGGATCCAGGGAGCCCTACGATATCTTGTATCATAGACAACATCTACATTGAGCATGCCTTACTTGACCTTGGCGCAAGTTTGAATCTTTTATCTTACCATGTATACAGACAACTAGGATTGGGAGAATTGAAAGCTACTGGAACTACTCTTCAGTTAACAGATAGGTCTATTAAGATTTCTAAAGGGATGGTTGAGGATGTCTTCCTAGAGGTGGGAGAATTTATTTTCCCTGTTGATTTCATTGTGTTAGATACCAAGCCCTTCTCAACCAAGGATGAGATCCTAATAATTATAGGAAGACCATTCTTGGCTACCACTAATGCATTAATCAACTGTCGGAATTGTTTCCTAAAGTTATCTTTGGCAACCAAACTATTGAGTTTAACGTGTTTAGGATAGGCAGGTAACCACATATGAAAGAAGAGATCTATATGCTTGAGGAATTTTTGGATTTTTCTGATGATTTAATTACCAACTTTGATATTGATTTCGATTCAGAATTTCAAGAGTGTATGGATGAGTTGGATGATGATAGTGAAAATTTATTTTCTAAAGTCTTGAGTCTTCACACACATGTGGAACCCTTAAGACCCCTTTCCAATTCTATTCCCAAACCTTCCATAGTTGAGCCCTCTAAGCTAGATCTTAAGGAGTTACCATCTAATTTGAAGTATCCTTTCCTAGGGCCTGACCAGACTCTTCCTGTAATAATTTCTTCAAATTTGACTTCTAGCCAGGAAGAGAAATTACTTAAAGTGTTAAAAGATAATAAAGAAGCCCTTGGTTGGACCATAACTGATATTAAGAAAATAAGCCATTCTATTGTGCAACATCATATACATCTTATGGAGGATTTCAAACCATCCACGGAACCCCAAAAAAGAGCTAACCCAGTGATGATGGAAGCCATTAAGAAAGAAATCCTAAAGTGCTTGGATCATATAATAATTTTTCCTATTTTTGACAGCTAATGGGTAAGCCCAGTTCATGTAGTGCCTAAGAAGTCTGGGGTGACTGTAGTTCTCAATGTCAATAATGAACTAATTCCAACCCGTGTCCAATCAGGGTGGAGAGTGTGAATAGACTACCGGAAACTTAATGTGACAACCTAGAATGACCACTTTCCATTGCCATTCATTAACTAGATGTTAGAGAGGTTAGCTAGACATGAATACTATTATTTTCTTGATGGATATTCTGGCTATAACCAGATCCCAATTGCTTTAGAGGACTAACATAAGACCACTTTTACATGCCCATATGAAATATTTGCTTATAAGAGTATGCCCTTTGGGCTTTGCAATGCCCCAGCTACATTCCAACGATGCATGATGAGCATCTTTTTTGACATGGTCAAAAAATTCTTAGAAGTATTTATGGATGACTTTTTAATTCATGAGAATTCCTATTATGAATGTCTTCATCATCTTTCCCTAGTTTTGAAAATGTGCATATCTAAGAATTTTGTTTTTGAATTGGGAGAAATGCCATTTTATAGTTAAATCTAGTATTGTTTTAGGCCATGTAATATCCACAGAGGGAATTAAGGTAGATAGAGCCATAGTGGATTTAATTGGTAATTTATCACCTCCTCAATTTATTAAGGACGTCTGGTCTTTTCCAGGGCATGCAGGCTTCTACAGAAAGTTTATTAAGAACTTTAGTCAGTTAGCCTGACCTCTCACTTCATTACTTGTCAAAGATCAAACTTTTGAGTTTTTTAAAGAGTGCCTAGAATCCTTCAAACAACGTAAGAAGGAGTTGACCAATGCATCCATTGTTCAACCACCTGTTTAGACTGAACCTTTTGAACTGATGTGTGATGCTTCGGATTTTGCCATAGGAGCGATTTTGGGTCAAAGGATTAATAAGTTGTCCACTATCATTCATTATGCTAGTAGGACCTTAAATGATGCACAACTCAATTATACAACCACTGAAAAAGAATTTTTAGCTGTTGTGTTTGCATTAGAAAAGTTTTGGTCTTACTTAGTTAGTTCATATGTGGTGGTGTATACTGATCATTCTGCTCTTAGATTCCTAGTTCAGAAGAAGGATGCGAAAGCCCATCTCATTAGGTGGATTTTACTTTTGCAAGAGTTTGATTTAGAAATTAGGGATAAGAAAGCAGTTGAAAACCTAGTTGCAGACCATTTATCTTGGCTTCCCAATTCCTTGACTGTCGATTCTTCAGTTAACGAGAACTTTTTAGATGAATAGTTATTTGCAGTGTCCAGTGAACTATGGTTTGCTGACATTGTCAACTTCTTAGTTTCAAGTGTGACTCCGGATCACTAGTCCACCCAAGGTAAGTATAGGTTTCATTCCCAAGTTAAGCACTTTTTCTGAGATGATCCTTATTTGTTTAAGATATATCCGGATCAGATTATCCGACGATGTGTTCTTGATCATGAGCAACATTCTATTTTCTCTTTTTGCCATAATTATGCATGTGGTGGACACTTTGGACCTAAGAAGACTACCACAAAGGTTCTCCAATGCGAATTTTATTGGCTTACTCTTTTTAGAGATGTTTTTTATTTTTACAAGGCTTGTCCCGCCTGTCAGTCTTTTGGTCGTATTAATAAGAAGAACATGATGCTCCGCAACCCTATTTTGGTAGTTGAGATCTTTGATGTATGAGGTATCAATTTCATGGGACCATTCCCTAATTCCTTTGAAAATTTATACATACTTTTGGCTATTAATTACGTTTCTAAATGGATAGAGGCCATACCTTATAAATCTAATGACCACAAAGTAGTAGTCCAATTTCTCAAAGAGAACATTATTTTCCGCTTTGGTGCACCACGTGCAATAATTAGTGATAAAGGTACTCATTTTTGTAATTGGCCTTTTGAGGCCTTAATGAAAAAGTATGGGATCACCCATAAGTTATCTACCCCTTATCACCCCCAAACTAGTGGCCAAGTGGAGGTGTCTAATAGGCAGATCAAACAAATCTTGGAGAAAACTGTTAATCCCAACCGTAAGGATTGGTCCCTTAGGCTCATTGATGCCTTATGGGCCCATCAGACAACATTCAAGACCGATCTTGGTCTGTCTCCTACCGTTTGGTGTATGGAAAAGCTTGTCACTTACCAGTTGAGTTGGAACATAAGGCCTTTTGGACTATCAAGAAGCTCAACTTTGATTTGTCTGATGCAAAAATTCATCGTAGGCTCTAACTATCTGAGTTGGAGGAACTTAGAAATGATGTCTATGAGAGTTCTAAGATTTACAAGGAAAAGACCAAATCTTTCATAATAAGCACATTCTGCGTAAATCTTTTACAATTGATGATAAGGTCTTATTGTACAACTCTCGATTGCATCCTTTCCCTGGTAAGCTTAGATCCCTATGGGATGGATCGTTTGTTGTCTATAATGTATATTCCCATGGGGTTGTGGAGATTTTGAATCTAGGAACATGGGTAATTTCGAAGGTTAATGGTCAGCGTTTGAAACCATTCCTCGAGTTTCCTACTACTGGTAGTGAAGAGGTCATGGATCTCCACGAACCTCTTTACACTGATGACTAACTTTTAATTAGGTATGACCCACTTTTATTGTCTTCGCTTTTAATTCTTTCCATGTATTGAGGATATTGCATGACTTAAGTGTGGGGGAGAGAAACCAGTTTTTGTTTTCTTTCACTTTGTTTTGTTTGTTTTTCTTTTTATTTTTGAGCTTGCTAAGGATGAAGTCCTACTTTGGTTTTTGGCTAATGATCATACCAGTCGGTTGCTTGATGTATGGAAATAAAAGTTTTGATTAAGGTACCCATTTTGAACGTATAAAAACCCTGTTGAGAAGAAAGAAACAAGCCTATGTCTTGAGATGGGACTTTCTTTTGAAAAATAAGAGACCCTTGTTTTATGGTGTTGGACCATATGTAAGTCTGTGGGTTCCTTATACTTTTGATTTGGAGTTGAGACATTCTTTTTAATTTGGCATGGGTTGACAAATGCACAATTTTAAATGAAATGTGAAATGTGGTATAAAGAAGAATAAGAGTTGATTCCCTTGGAACTAGACAGGGCATTACGCCTTAGGAAACGTGGTGTCTTGATCGAAATTCCTAGGGAGGAAACTTTTGAAAGAACTCTAGCATCATTGTCTCTGTGGGCATATGCAAAAAGCGAAGCTACATAGTAATTTGGGTGTCTGGTGTTTGCTCCACCATATCATTCAGGCCAAAAGGAGTGGAGTAGAATAGAGTTTATTAAGTAAAAAAAAGAGAAAAAAATGTGCAAATGTCATTAATGCTAGGTAGCATGTTTGATCAAAAACACTCCAACGCCTTAGTCATTGGTTCCCTTTTTCTTCAAAAGTGGTTTTTCCTTAAGATAAGGATGTTTTGGAAGAGTCGAAGTGAGCTCCAAATTAAGAAATATGCTAGTGCCTGAAATTGATAAATGGTAACAAAGTTCAAGTGTGGGGTTCCCTTGTAAGAGGAATTATCTTTGCTATGGATCGGAATGGCTCTTACCTTTAGCCAAGGTTGGGATTTTTTTATTCTGAATTTTGGATGTATATTCAGTGCAAACACCCACGAGACACTACTCGTCCACTAGGGGTGACCTAGGGGTTTAAAAGCTTGTTGCAAATGCTAAGTGCAACCGTGATTCCTACGAAAGCGAGTTAGGTTTTTCTGGCTTTATACTTTTTCTTTTTGTTTTTCTCGAGGACGAGCTAAGTCTAAGTGTGGGGAATTCTGATGAGCACATTTATGTGTGAAATCTACTGTAGAAAAACATACATTTTACATATTTAGAATGGAGCTACCTTGGGTTTTACTCTCTTTTTGTAGGTTTTATAATTTCAAGGCCTTAAGGACTATCGGACGTTATATCTCCAATTTTACATTTCAAGAGGTCCTATTTCTTTTCATGGTTGTGAAGAGGACAAAGATCTGACCAAGATGGACGTGTTCAATTGCAAGTACACATTCATTTGGTTAACTGTACAAGTGATTATTCTTTTCAGGTCAGAAAAAGAATAATGGATTAGAACTGAACCGAGATGCAGAACTAGCCCATCTGCAGTTATCCTAAGGGTATAAGAAATATTTCAAATGCCAACAAGGATAGATGGACCATATCCTTAAGTCATTGAAGATTCATTTTTGGTAACAACAACTACCTAGCCTAGTTGGTGAGTTGTGGTGTGTAAAATCCCTTCCTTATTAGGAGGTCTCAAGTTTGAACCTCTTAGTTGCCATTTTGTTGAGATTTTTTTTAGAAGATTTTCTCACTCCTACTCATCACTTAAAGGAGGTCAGCCAAGATGGTTGTACGCAAGTTTGAAGAAGAGAGAGAAAATAAAGAGAAAAAATAGGAAAGAAGAAAGAAAAAAAGAAAAGACAATGGCATGGATGGAATTTTCCATTAAAATAGAACATTATCTAAATCCAAGCAAGAAAAATTGGCCAAAGGGGGTTTCTTACACAAGAAGAGAGAAAAATAGAAAAAGGGAGAAAAATAGGGAAAAAAAAGGCAAGAAAAATCATGGGATATCTCTCTCCACACATTTTCTCTCTTCTCTCTCCTCCACTTCATCAACAAGATAAAAAAAAAAAATTAAAAGCTAAAATCGTTAGCTTCCCTCCCTTATTCTCTATATAATAGAATTAACACAAGGGGAGGAGGCATTTCATTCTTCTGCTAGGGTTTTTTCTTAGTTGCTCTATCTCTTTCTCTAGCTCTAGTTCTAGGTTTATGTTTTAAACACTTTTGTAAGTTCTTTTTATTCAATTAATGCTAGTAATTTTGTTTTTGATTCAGTCTTTTATTTTTTTTGTTTAAACAATTGAAGTTGTAATTTTCAAGTTCTAGTTCTAGTTCTAGGCTTATTTCTAGGTAACAAGAATAAGCTATGAAGTATGTCTTTCAAGTTTAATTTTTTTCTTCCGATTTGTTTTCTCTAGTATCAGAAATTTCAGATTTGGTTTATTCCAGATCTGGTTTTTAGTACTGGTAGTATCTCAAATCGATCAAGTTTTCAGTTCAAGGGATGAAGTTCAAGTAAGTAGGCTCCTTCAGTAGTGTTCTCTCCTCCCTCTCATTCCCTCTTTTGACTACCCTTTATTTCTTAATTTAAGATTTTATTTTCAGACATTACATTATTGCTATCCCTTTCCCCCAAGGTTTATAGTTAATGTATGTGTTGGTTTTGCCCCTCCTAGACATAGAACCATCATTTTATAGTTTTTATTTTAATTGTCTCCCTTTCCCTAAAGCCAAGTAGAGTAACCTTTGTAAGAGTGACTCTCTGGTCAAGTAGGGAAGCTCATATTATGATGCATCCCTCAGGCTAAGTAGAGAAACCTCCTTGTGAGTCTCTCTCTAACTTTATCCTTTTTCTTTTACTTTATTTTTATTTCAGCATTTTTTTTCCTTCATTGCTTTTTAATTGCGTGGGGTGTTTATTTTCAGCTATTTATTTATTTAATTTTAATTGTGTGGCTTGTGTATTTAAATTCTTAGATGAAGAATGGTTAGGACGTTATTTTAGATACATATGTTTAGGACGGTAATTAGAATTAGATCACAATCATTAATCGGTTCACTTTCACATTATTAAAAGAAGCAAAAAAATAAAGTGGCTACTCTCCTTGTGTTCGACCCGTAGCTACACTTATCCATACGCTTGCGTTACATTTTAAAATCTCAAACACTACCACTCCCAATAATACCAATTACCTACAAAATGCACCACCGATTGGCTTATTATTGGACCATTGTTAATGGATTTTTGGTGGTATATTTGTTGAAGAGAATGCAAATAAAGTTTTTTTTTTCTGAAAAAAAAAACATTAAATCCACGTGATTTTACACAAATCAGTCATCTGATATTCATTGGGATATGCTTCTTGTAAGGATGAATATATTGTTGAGAGTTTTGTGTCAGGAAATGTGATCCAAATTACCTTACTTGCACCAATTTCTATTTGTGCATCCAAACTTAGCTGATTGACAGTTGGAGATGTCTTATTTTTTGTTTTATTTTTTATCAAGTTTTTTAGATCACAATGAATGGATAATCCATTCAATGCGGTGCTACAAATAGATTTGACCGTGTGAGTATTGAGAGGATATTTTTGAGAAAAATATTAAAACCATATCGAGGTTTGGCCCGAATTTTTCCAAGAACTTAGTGTTTTTAACGTTATTCAATTAAATAGGAGAAGATGTTTTCTAGTAGGAGCGTGGCTCCAGTGCAAGTGCCTTAGCGAATGAGAGGGCGTATAGGGGCATCAATCAGGAGGTAGCTCCTCTCTAGTGGCTGGACAGGCTGCCAGTGAGGTCCATATAGTCAGATGAATCCTGGCACGTGCCACAACACATAGTTGGGTCCTTCCGATGGCTGGGACCCTCAGTGGCCTCTCCAACTCTAGCTACTGGAGAGGAGCCTGAGGCCATCGACTAGGAGTTGTGTGTCCAAGCCTTCCCAACTATTGGATGGGTCGTTGGAAAATCATTGGTGTTGAAGTGCATCCCAATCCCATGCTCCTAAATAGATAACACTTGTCCAATTAAATATCAAAAGGTTACAACATCTTCCAAAAAGAAAAAATGGCAACATTGCATTGTTGCAACCCTTATTCCCACCATGAACGTTGTGAACCATCGATCTTAGCACATAAAATCTCAATCGCTAAAATTTTATCGATTTAGTTTTAGATAAAATTGAAAATAAAAAAAGACAGTCGGTTCGGACTTGGGTCTCCATGTCCAAACCATAAGAACCCATGCACAGTTCGTGAGTTACCATTTCTTGCTTGCCTACACAACTAAAAAAAAAAAAAAAACCCATGGGTATTAATAGTAAATATGTTTATCATTAAAAAAGTTCATAGAGGGAGATAGAGAGTTACTTACTATAAACCCTAAGAATAAAAAGCAAGACAAAGACGGAAGGGAGGGTCTATAGGGTAGAACAAGAGGTCGAGTGCAGAGAGGTGACAACTGAGAGTTACAACTCTTTCATTTATAAAGTAGTTGTTTCTTCTGAATTAAAGCAAGAGGTTTTAAGTGAAGAAGCTAAATAGAAATTTTCTCCCGCTTTGAAACTGATGCGGATCTGGTGTAATCAGATCGCTTATGGGCCCACAATTAACAAATAATTCAATTTAAACAAACCAGTGGCAGTAATGTAATTTATGGCACAACTCAAAAACCCTTTTTAGAATGAAATAGCTGGCACAAGGGAGTTTTCTGCAACTGCAACTAGATCTGGTGTTGAATAGAGAAGCAAACTCTTATTTTGTTCGTTCCTCTCAAAAGGAGATGTTCTCAACGCTAAGCATCAAGGGCTTAGTTCACCTATCTGTAAATAGCGTTCGCCAGAAATTTATGTGGGAAGGGGTTGTATCGGTGGAGATCTATCCATTCCTATGGTGCTGCAACTGCCACCCAGAATAGAGGCTGGGAGAGAACCAGAAAAGAAGAACGAGAAGATAAGAAAGGAAAAAGAGAAATCAGAAAAGAGAAATGGATGGAGTTCACGACAACCACTGTTCAGCCAAGCAAAAACATTCAATTTCAAACTTCAATTCTTCAAATCTCAATATCAGTTTTCTTCCATTACATGGCTATATAAAGAGAATCAAAACATAACATTGGTAGTTTATTAAAATAGAAACTATCCTAATTGGTAACTTAAAATAAAAATTCAATCTAATTAAAAATACTACCAACTAATTTTAGCTCTAAAAGGAAAAAAAAGAAAAAAAGGAATCAAATCAAAGGCTATCTAAAGCCCAACGCCTAACTGCATTAGAAACTCTTCATACGTAACCTCTCCCTTTAGTGTCGACAGCGCTGAGATTGCCCGAATTTTTGAACATGCCGAAAATGTTGGCATGGTTGAGGTCGGTTTTGCCTCTAGTTTTGATTTTCGTTTTTGAATATGTGGGTTTAGACTGCGTTTGGTATCATTCTTTTGAAAAAATTTTAGAGTTGTTCGTTCTAATAGAACAAAAAAACGAAATCTAGTGTTTGATGCGTTTGTGGCAAAAAACGATTTTTTTTAGAACAAAAAGTGAAAAAAAAAAAAAAAGGTAGAAATGGGAAATGACGGAACGACAAATCCTCGTTCCGTCATTCCAGTTTCGTTCCAACGTAGAAAAAAAAGAATTTTTTTGACAAATCGTTCCCGATAGTCTTTCACCTCTCTCTCAACACCACCCTACTATTGTGCAGAGAGGAGAGAAGACACCACGCCGCTGAAGCCCCTAGTTCTCTTCACAACAGGTGACGTCGCCGGCCCCTGTAGCTTCATCTTTTTCTTCTACCCGCGTCTCTGTTCTTCAACCTCATATCGCTCTTGATTTTTTTTCCTATAAGCAGGAAAACTTGATTTCTCCCAGAAAGGAGAGATGACGCTGCCGCCCCTATTCTTCATCGTTCATCAGATTTCTGTTCATCGGCTCTAAGTTTGAAGTATGATTGAATTTGGAACTTAAAATTCTGGAAGAATTTCATCTTGGGGGTGCTAGGATGCCATTTTCGACCTAATTTGCTATGATTAGGGTTTGTTTTGAGGTTGTTCACAAAAAGGTCTGAGCTTCTCTTCTCCCTTTCTCTCTCTGCTCTCTTGTTGTGCGCAAAAGTGGAAGATATTAACTTGCGCACAGTTCCTCTTCTCGCCTCTTTCTCTTTTGTCTCTCTATTTCTTCAGGGACCATTAAGAGACGGTGCATGTGAACTGTGAAAGTACACAACCGTGTAGTATTGAGCCTCTGTTAGGTTGATTTTCTTCTTTATAATTCCAATATCAAGTATTTGCCCGTCCATATATTTTTTCCATAAATTTTCTAAGGTTTGATTTGTAGAATACTTGAGTGTCTTGAATTTAGATATGATGTCAGCTATACCATTTTTTTACTTATCAGTTTCTACGTATTACATGTGTTAATGACTTTGGCTTATTTCAGCTGGAGAAAGTCCTTTTCTTTGCTCCCTTTGTAAGTGCATATATGTTGTAATTCCTCTAGTACTAAAGAAATGACATACTTTCTAAACTGATGCATCTTGATGACCATACTATCATAGACAACATTTCATGGATTGACTGGGGCTTATTCAAGTGAAAAATGTAATGGATTTGGTATAATCTTGTCCTACAGTGGATCAGGCAATCCGATACTGATCAAATAAATCCTTCTCTCTTTCTTTTCCATTAATTTTAGCTTGGATTCAGATTTGATATCGATTCCCCATGTGGCTGAATCTTTTTATCTTTCTTTCCTTTCCTTTTACTGAAACTATCGGCAACCGATTGCCTCTGTGTTCACATCATGTTTACCACTGAAATTGTTATTGATTGGGTTACCATGATGATAGAGTGTTATTGGAAATTTCTGTTAACCAATTTGTTGTATAAGCCCCATCCCTAATGAGTCTTTTTTCATCCCTGGCAAATATCATATGATAATGGAAGGAAGATTAGGATACAAGGAGATTGAAAGACCCATTTAATTGTATGCTTCTAAGAACAGGGGTTTCTGAAACAAGTTTTACCAAATGCCACAACCATAGTTTTTCCGTTATGAAAACTTTCCGGAAACAGATTCACCAAACACTCTCTTTTCATTTAAAAACGGTGTATTGACACAGAAACTGAAATTTTCGTTTCTGACACGAAACATCGTTTCACGGAGCCTTAGAATTTTGTGGAAGTTTTTATGGTTGGAAAATGTTGAGATGGTTGAGGTTTGTTTTGCTTCTAGTTTTGTTTTTCGTTTATTAAATCTGTGGGTTTAGTTTTTTGTGGAAATATTTATGGTTTCGGAGCTGTTCTAATGACTACAAATTGTTAAATTTCAAGTGTAATTTTAGAGGTGTCCCCAACTTCATTCTAGTTATACTTTCTTTTATTTTTACCAAAAAATAGAGAAAATCTTTGTTTTATGGGTGCACTGCATCCCTCCTCTCTCTCTCTTTGTGTGCATGGCTGTGTGGTAGGGGGACTGAAATTCTAGTGGCCTTTTGTAGGTTATTTATGAAAAGGTAACTGGAAGAAGCTGGGGTTATGGTTACGGATTCATTGAATAGTGAGGTAGGGTTCCATTTTTCTTTCCGATAATTTTTTACTTTTTAGATTTGTTTTTCAATAGTTATAGTTCTGCAATGCAATCTTGATTGAAGCTATATCAGGGATGGTTATGTATTATCTCCTCTTGTGCAAACTAGTTGGTGAACCCCTATATCAGGGATAGTTATGTTCTCGTTGTAACCTTGTCTGGGGCGTCCCTTTGGTGAGGCTAGTGATTGATGGAATCTATGTTTTGGATCTTTGCCCCAACGCAGGCAACTTAGAGTCAAGGGATTTTGCCTAGTTGAAAACTCACTATATACATTAGCGTGATCATTTTCAATTTCTTTTTTTAACTTTGCCATTTCACTTTTCCTGTCCTTTCAATAAGAGTTCAATTATTATGTAAAACAAAGGGATATTTTGGTCTTTACCTCCTAAACAATAAATTGGACTTATTAAAGTAAAAGGTATTCAAGACCTTTTTTTGGTATATGTAATCATAAGGTGTTTCCAAGCTACTTCATATTTGCCATATGTAACAATGTTAGACTTTTCTAAGTGGTTAGAAGAAAAATGTTGTAGTAATTGGCAGATATTCTATTTGTTATCCGAAGTTTGGTAATCCTCTCTCATTTTCTAAATGTTTGTCTGATTGTGTATAACATGTTTTCTGGTTGAATTATATAGAAAACGAATACATTTTTTTCATGGAATATTTTTTCATATTGAAAGGTATAATAATAATATTGATAACCTTTTCCTTATACTTAGAATGACTTTTTGTTTTGCCAAAAAATCTAAATATATATATTTTTTCCATTGGTTAGGAGATCATCTTTAAAGTGCATTTTACCAAGAATATTGTGAAAGATGTCAGTTGAGCCACAAAAAGATATAAATTTATGGAGTAAAGTCACCAGCGAGATCAGTGATTTACTAGATTCGATGGGGTTAGTATCTTCATATGATTATTTCGTATTTTTTCTAATGAAATGACTCCCTAACCCTCCATCATTTGGATCCACCAATGTACTTCTATGTTTAGGGAGGAAGGGATACGCTTCACTAGGCATAGTGGATTATAGTTCCTCCCCACAAATTATTTATGTGCTTATTTATATATATTATATATATGTTTATAGGAGGAACCTAGTTCTATTTTATTTCTAGTGCTGAAATGCAGTGCAAAATTGTGTGGTTTGCATTTATTCAATTTTGTTGAGAATGTTGATCTTGGGATCTACTTGGCCTACAAATTTCAGCCTTATCTAAACCACCACATGTATTATTCTGAAATCAGGTCATCCAGCTCGAGGATCAACCTGTTAGATTGAGATCAATAAACTAACTCGACCATGTTGACTCGGTTTTCCTCTTCATGCTTTAGCTTCACTTCTCCCTTCAATTCCCATCGAAGCAGCAATATGGCTGGGCTCTACCCTGCAACTCCAAGTTTCAAAGATCAAACTAAAACATAATTGTTTGCTCTGTAACTAGAAGTTTCAAGTTCAAACTACAATAACGACATGTAACTGAATTTTCTAGTCGATTTTAGTTTTTACTCATAATACTACAACAACAGCTCAGCCTTATCCCAACTAAATGGTGTTGGCTAGTTTCCTACTCACAATCATACTTTAAAATTCTTTGTTTTCTAAGTTGGTTTTCCGGGTTTTATTTTATAACTTTGTTAAGGCTACTGTTTGAATTATGAGATTTCCCGAAATCAAATTTTGTTCTGTTCCCAATATCTAGTTTCCTTGTTCCACTATCCAACTTCATTATCTTGACATCCAGCCATTGGATTATTTTCAAATTTTGTTGGTAGATTCTGTTGTCTGATTAGGGTATTCAACCAGTAGACTGGCCACATCAAACTTGCCTTACTTCTATTTGAATAATTCTCTGTTTGCTGGTTTCTGGTTTACTAATAAATTTTTAAATTCCTTATTCTTAAGTGATTCACAAATATTATTGGTTCTGGCCTGGTCTGCTTCCTCCTGCGAGCACTTCAAGAAATACCTCTGATATGCATCATGTATAAACCAATATAATATGTTTTATACCATGCCGGTTTAGGGTTTGTGATTTATAGAAGCAAGATGAAAACAGCAGATGGAAATGAAGTAATTTTATTTTCAGTAGAAGTTTAGAAAGATTGGGACACTAAGGCTAAGGCTTTGTACTGTAACGTTTCTGTTCAAAATGCATACAGTGAGTCAAAAGAAGAAAACCCAACATCCCAGAGGATAATAATGGAATACAAAGGTGAAGATCAGAACTAAGTACCTTCAAATAGTGTCCATGTTAAGTTAGAAACATACATGGCTTCTACTGAAAAACAGAAAAAAAGAAAAGGAACTTCAACATCAAAGGAATCAACTCTCTTTGGCGTCTTCATAAGCCTCTTTCCTAAGCTCATCCTCATAAAAAATGGATATTGAGGGAGTCTCTGAATCTGCTCCACTTCTATCGACCCATCTGGACATCGAACTAACCAATCGAACACTCTTCAATTCCTCCATGCTCCATTTTCTCGTCTGCCGTTACCAGAAAGAACAAAACGATAATAATCATATATTCTGGATAAAATCTTTAATCAACAACCTTCTAAAACCCAATTGCAGAGACGTGCCCTCATAAAAATCCCAAAATAAAATCTCTTTTCTCTCATATTATCTAGTTAAATCCCTTTTCTCTCATATTATCTAGTTCCAACGGTGAGATCACCCCTCTCCACACCATGAAAAGAAAAGCCAAGCTGTAGAAAAAAACGGTGAGATCACTTCTCATAAAAATCCCTTTGAACTCTTCTGGTGAACTCTTTACAATCCCGTTAGACCCAATTGCAGAATTAGTCTTATGAATGTAAATTAGCCAAACGATACCTCAAGTTTTCAGATTTTTCAGTGATAATGCCCTATTCTCCTTCAAAAAACTAAGCTGTAGAAAGTAAAAACAATGAACATGATTTTCTTGTTTCTGCATGGCTGGAAAACCTGAATTCTGCTTACAGAAAAGAAATGCATTGCACCCTATAGAAGACTAAAATACAAATCCCAACACTAAAAAGAGTAGGCTTAATCAAGTCCTTAACTAAAACACTTAATAACAAGTAAAATAAAGATATATAAATAATTTCATATGCCTAGCCTCTACCCATATTATACGCCCATTAAGGTGGTCCATTACAAAGAAAATTCATTGGACGAAAGTCCCAATATGTATACAACCCAATCCAAGTCTTATTCCTAATAAAATAGGCTAATTTTGGTTATGTATTCATCATCTCTCTTGAGATCTGCATTACACCTGGCTATAGGTAGTGAAAGCTAGCAAAGGGCTTATCAGTATCTTTGGTTCTAGGCAAGGTATCAAGGATTGGTGTTTGGAGTCCAATAGTGGCAAGAAGAACTTTGTTAGAAGATTGTAGTGTGATACCAATACAACTGAGAGACCCCACTCATAGATACCTTAATGTAAGATTGGTCCACAAGTGATCCAATCCCAGGCAAGATTTGAAATTCTTGCTGAATAGAGAAGATGTCCTCCGATAGGCTTGGTTCTAGCTCTCCAACACTCTCTCACAGCAAACAAATAAAAGGAAAATAAGAAAAGAGAGAGAATTCGATGGAGGGTTGAGAAGGGCTGAATAGGGTATTTGACCAAAAGACTAGCCACATCAAACTTGTTTTACTTCTATTTAAATAATTCTCTGTTCGTTGGATTCTAGTTTTCCATGCAGTTCTGGTTTACTAAGGGATTTCTGAATTCCTAACTTTGAGGTGATTCAGAAACCCAATACTAGTGTGAATATAAGAAATTAACTAGCAACTTATTTAGCAACTTATTTTGATAAAAATGTGATAATTTTCAGGCTGTTCCTTAGTATACATCAGAGACAAACTGGGGTAGTGCTAAAGAGAAGGAAAACAACATTTTCCAACTTGGGATCGCCAGTGGATTCTTTATGGCCAATCTGGCAACTCATTTTGCTGGAAAATTTAGTAGATTCCACTTCAAGTGGCAATTTCCACTCAGCATTGCTTTCATCCCCTCCCTTATATTTCTTTGTGCCTCACTAGCACTTGATGAGACACCGAAAAGACTAGTTAGGTGCAGGAATTTTGAAGAAGCAGGAAAGATTTTAAGGAAAATGAAGGGATCTGAGAATATAAATGATGAATTAGAGGAAATTATTAAAGCTTGTGAAGCTGAAAGATTAGTGGAAAACCAGTGGAAGGAATTGTACAAATCTTAGAATCTTCCCTCTGTGATCATCTCCATCACTAGCCAAGTATGTCAACAGCTGGTGGGAGTTGACATTGTGATGTTCTATGCACCCCTAATCTTCTAGGCCCTTCACTTGGACACGAGGCCTCATTGTCATTAGTATTCATTGGAGTTGCAATTGTAGTGAATACACTTTTCTCTATATTTTTGGTAAGCATATTGGGCAGGAGGAAAGTGATGTTGGGACCTTGCACATTGATGCTACTAGTTGAGGTAACATTATTCTCTTTTTACTAAACATTGTTTGCTTAGCATATTAATTACACATTATCAATTGGAATTTCTTTATATTTTTTCTTTTTTATGCATGGTTTTCATATAGTGTAGGTTAGAAGAAGATTCGTGGGATATCGGAGCTACATATACTGGATAATTTAGGATCCCCATACACGTACGTAATACCTTAAGTATATACGATGGCCTGCTAGTGTGTGAACTTACTCAGATAGAATTAGGCCAAATCAAACTAACTCTGTGAAATACAATGGTAAAATATCAAGGCAAGCGTTTCAGATTATCTATGGAAAAGAAAGTTTGAAAGGTGGATTTTACTATTAATCATGTAGCAGTAAGGAATACTAGGTAATTTGATGCGAAACTAGGATTGGAGTTGAAATATGATTAGTAAGGAAGGAAAAGGGAAATTGAGAACTAGAATCAGAGTTATGATGGTTTGGTTCCTATGTCCAGGGAGATTTTCAAGGTTCATCCAAAGTCAACGGGCTATGAGTCCACAAAGGGCTGGTCAATGGCTTTGGATCTAGGCTAGGTATTAAGAATTGAGGTTTGGAGTCTTAAAGTGTAAAGAAGAACATAGTTAGAAGATTTTATCAGAATTTCTGTACAACAGAGAGAGATAGTGATGGAACTGGCAGAAAAATAAAAGATGATAAAGAAGAAGAGTGTAGAGAAGCACTCTAGTTTATGTCCTTAGAAATCATACCTTGAAATTATGCCATTACATTTTCTAATTCAAAAATAGCAAATACGCTCATTATTTGAGCAGTCAAACTTTTAGCCATAGGTTAATGACCAAACTATAGAATAGAGACTAAGACTAAACTTACAAATGACACAAAAGTAACATTAAAGTGGACACAACCCAGAGTAATCATTGATACCTACAGCTTCCTGTCCTTCATGTCAGATCAGAACAATAGATTTAGATCTTGTTTGTTGTTGATTTTGATCCCTATAATATTGGCACTCACAGATGGTCTCATCCTATACTCTGGCCAAATCATAAGCCATGGCTGAATAGTATTCCTTGAGCCAATCATCAAAGTTACTTATCATCCTTTACAGGGCATCATTACCAATACGTTAACCATTCAACTTTACAATTGTAATCTGTCAACCCAACAAACTATGGCTGAAAGGGGCACTTTAGCACCACTTTGTGCTTTCCATTACTACTATAAACCCAGTCCAACACCCAGAAATCACAGTATAACCAATTGAGTGCTGCACTACAAATCCAACCACATCAACCCGAGGGTGAAACATTTGTGGAGCAACACAAGCTATATAGAAGCCAAACATGACAATACTACAAGATATAATCAGATCAGACAGCATAATTTGTCAATTTGGCAGAGAACAACTTAAAATACCAGAACTTGAACAGAAGTTTCAAGCAGTATCTTGGTCTGTAGAGAATAAAGATATCAGGTCCTCAAGTCAAAATTATCATGCCCTACAGTTTGCCCTTTTGAAATAGCAGTGGAATGTGATGGTGTGAATCTCTTGGAGATTGCAATTGTAACTCTGTCATAAATGTAGAATCTATTCAGAGCTTGATTGGTTTTGTTCAATCAAACCTAACTTCCCAATCTACTCCACTCATTGATGCCTCCAAGTGATGCCACCAAAGTTAAAGAAGTGCTAATCTTTAACCTAATTGACCAAACTTACAAAACTAACCTTAATGGTTTCATGTGCAAATCGAAGTTATATATGCTAAAGAGGATTGCTAAACTATAGTAACCATACATGTAACCTAACATGAGTACCATTTCTAGAACTATTCACTTTACAGCAATGAAGGTGAAAACAACCCCTGTGCAGGTATAACATGGGGATGCTATTACAAACAGTTATGTAAAAAACAAAAACAAAAAACAAAAAAACAGAAAAGGTATCAAAACACTTCAATTTCCTTGGATGAAATGATATACAAAAGGAAAAATTAAATTTGAAGAGGATACCATAAGCAAAGTAGTCAAACATTAGAAATGAGGGGAAATTATATAATGTGCACCAAAGGGCAATAAATAATTACCAAGAGAGATTGCAAGAGTAGATTATGAGCAAATTATATCCACAAGTGGGTTCTGCATGGCCCCAAAAAAAGAAGTGATACTTTACTAATTAGATGGTTACAATATGAGCAAATGAATTTTAAAAAAATTTAATTTACTTCACACCATCAGCTCTGGAAGTTTGACCATGTAAATCTGCTTGCTTCTTTGATTTATCAAGCTCCATAATCTAGAAGGGTGCAAAATAAAGTTGTCATTCTAGTGGAAAGAATCTCCTAGATTCTTCAAAGGAGGACACATAATGAACTTTACCAGCTCCAAAAATTTCTGCAGAGCGATACAAGTTTCTTTTTCTAGTTCAACCAAAAAAGTTTCTTTTTCTAGTTCAACCAAAGCAAATGCCCAAGAAGGATCATGTTCATTTACTGTTCTTGCTGGAGACTTTTCAGCATGTTCCATTTCATGAGTGCTACATTTAGCGTGTGAATGGAATCCTTTAGATATGATGGACAAGCAATCCTTTATTAAGTTTCTGTAGCTTATCCTCCTTGAATCCTGGTCATACAAAATCATGCTCCAAAAGATCTGGGAACAGAAACAACTAAATTAAGGTCTATAAATGAATGTCTGACACATCTTAGTACTTAAATGGAACTCTTGCTGATAAAAGGAAATGAGGCTTGTCATTATACTAGAAGCATGTTGAGCAAGGACTCCCTGAGAAGGACCCAGTTCATGGTTTCTGTGATTCACCAAAGAAAACTGCTTTAGTCTAGCTAATCATTGACTCCTTGGGTTTCTACTTTTCATTTTCTTTTATTTTTTCCCCAGGGATGGAGGGATAAGGGACCATATAATTAAATCTGAATTATTTCACCTTTATCCACGGCATTACGAGGTAAGAAATCCCCTTCAAGTACACTGACCAGATATTGGAACAACATATAGCCTAGGTACTGCAAGAAGTAGATGAAAATAGGATGCCAAAGACATTGATTTAGTAAACCAAGATATCACAAAAGCCTTAGCATTCATGTCAACACCCTACCAGAAGAATATCATTAATGTAGAGTTCCTTTGTTCTTGTCTTTTCAATTCAATTTAACATTATTGTAAAGCATAGTTAGCAAATTCAGAGACAGTAAAAGTATGGTATGGGATAGTTTAGGTATAACTCGTTTTGGTCAATAAATTGAAAATTTTAGCATATATACAAAATATTAAGAAGATAAACCTCAATATTCACTGTGATAGTTTCAAAAGATCAAATAACACACTGTCAGAAACTTTGGACATAAGTCGCAACCGATGGAAAAATATGGACTACACTATGCAATACGAGGCATTTTTAAGCTTCCATATTGCATATTTCCGTCTATATTTCCATATTGCATACTTCCTTTTGTACTATCTGACAATGTGCATTTTGATCATTGAAACTTTCATATCACATGTTGAGGTCATTTTTTTCAAATATTATTATATCTTTTATATTTTCCCTTTTGAATTTTTTTAATATTTTGGGAAAAGAGCAGCTATATGAGGCTCTGGACATCTACTTGGCTGCCACAACTCAACTCACTAGCTCTGTCTAAATGGATATGGTCATATGGCTACTCAAACTATCTGAACAGGCCCTTTACCAAAGGAAGATGGCTTTATTTTGCTTCTCCTTCAATGGTTACAGTTGAATTCAACATCTAAATTTAAAACATCTTTGAGCCTTTGGGCGTGTGTTGGTGTAAATGTGCTGAAAGTGACAAAAGAATGTGGACCCATTACTGTCAGCATATGATACCAACCCTTAATTAAAAAGAAACCAAATATCTTTTTGATGTGGGCTAGTAATCATCCAGGCATGAACTTGTCTACAATTTGACTAAGGTGGCCCAAACACTTGGACATCAGATTCATGCTTTGACAGCCTTAGACAAAATCCCCCAAAGAACCCCTATGGCCAACCCAGCCAAGTTCTTCTTAATTTATCATTTTCATCAGTTTGTTTGAGTTATCTGAGGGGGAAAATGACAGTTCACAAATCGTAACTACTGCAACAGGTAGAGAATGGTAAAATTCAACTCACATAGGAATCCATTGGTTCACCCAAGTTCTTGTCAGTCACTTCCCTCCCACTGCTGGAACTTTCCAGCCCAAGAACAAATGGTGACCAAGCCTGGCATGCAACAAAGTGGGGAAGAATAACAACTCACGTTTAAGTAAGACAAATATATGCAAAATTATCCATGGAAAGCCAAGGCTTAATTAATTGCCCTGACCAACATGTGGCCGAATATCCTAACCAAGTAGAATACAACGGATTCCTGTTAAGAAAGTCTAAATTTTTAATAAGATCTAAAATGGTGAATAGGAAGAGCAGTGTCTTCAATTCTCAAATCTCAACAGTAGATTACCTCTTTACCCTCATTTTATTTTTTTGTTACTAGAAGTAAGCAAAGAATAGGTTAAATAAATAAAAACATGTACATGATTGATGTCCAAGCATACCTAGACAGAAAGAAAATTAAGTATAAAATCGATTTGAATCTTTACCTTTAGCATTACCATCGGTAAAGGGATCAAATCAACTATAATAAATAAGAGATCCAAGATTAGCCATCAAACTGATACCTAAATCGCCCTTGAGCATCCCTAGCATCCCTAGATATGTATATTGTTACAAAATTCAGATGGCCATCCCAAAAATAAGTATTCCTAACTCGTGTTGCTTTTTTCTGCAAAGGAAGACCACTGCTGAATTTGATTCTTTATAACAATGGATTATCTTTCAAGCAATAGAGGATAGCAATGATTTGACATATAACCATTATTGAAGGTGAACCAAAATCATTTATGGGCCTGACTAGTCCCACGGGTCCATACTGACCCCACAACCTCATGGACCCGGTCATACCAGGGTTGAATGAGAATCACTCAACTTTCATTGAAAGTAGTGAAGAGCACTAAAGACCCCCATGTGAGTGGCCCAAGGTATGTCTAGTGAGAGTCAAACTTAGAACGTCCGAGTTTACGGCTCATACCAAGTTCATTGCTCACCAACTGCGCTACCCCCTTGGGTTTGAACCCATTTCTTCTTAGCCAAATGTAAACCATAAAAGTGTGCTAAAAAGTATGCAGTAAAATTGGTATAAAGACCAATGTCCTCGCAAGGCAGCAAATATGATCACCACCATGTTTACGAAAAATACCATCAAAGCCATCGTAATCATGATTTCTCAAAGCACACCCATCACAAGAATCATTCTCATTACCACCTACACAATTAGAGCAATTCAGGTGTAAGGGAACAAGAATCATTATATTTATTAGCAAAATCAAAATAGAATGCCAACCACATAAAATTGGATCTTCTTAATATAGTAATTAAAACTATCCCTATAAATCTTATTCATAGCAAAGATAATGAGTTCCATCTTATAGCAAGAATTAATAATAATTCAAAACACCATAAATAAGTTAGTGTTCTTGCAATATTTTTCAAACTTTAATGTCATTGTGAAAGTCATAGAACTGATACAATTATCCAATTTTTTTTTTTAATTAAGCAAATTATGATGAATCTCATTGACATCCTTAGCGTTAAAGTTTGCAATAAGATACTTGCTTCATGAACTGTGTTTTGTGGCATCATAATAAATTTATAAACATTGCTCAATTTTTGTGCACTTCTTTCACTTTACCCACTTAATCATATCCTGAATCTTTACTAACGCACCTCTTAGTACCACCAACCCATTTTAAACAATAAGATTTAAAAAATACGTGGTGTAATAAACAGAAAACATCTCACCATTATGCAACAAAGCTCATTTACGATTAATCCATTGCTATATATGATTGATCGTAACATCAGCGGTGAGTGCATTATCCACTATAATAGAGCAATCTTTCTTATGAAGATTCCAACTTAGTACTTGAGCCTTTATATGCTCACCAATAGCTTTCCCATTATGGAGAGTTGGAAACATCTTATAAGAAATAATTTTCTTAGTAAAGGTCCATTCGTCAACAATGTTCTTTCTCCTTGTTAAAACGAACACCAAAGAAACATGAAAAAAGGCGAACATATTAAAACAAGATGATATATAGATTTAACGTGATTCATACATTAATGTGATATGTTACATCCACCGGCAAAGCTGAAGTTGATTCATTATATTAGAAGAAAAGATATAATAAAGATATCTCAAGAGCACCCAAACTTGTTGTGCGGGGCTCGAGCCCAATTAAAAGGATTCATGGTTGGGCTTGGGTTTTAAGAAACTGGGCCCAACCCGACCCTGTTTCACCTAATTCTTGGGATGTCAAAACTTGTCAATTGTGTGACTATGATCCTGGTTGAAAGCTCATTCACAATTTCTTCTTTACTGTTGCCTACTAGGAAAATTGAAAAAAATAAGATTATTTAGTTACATTATTCATGAGTCCAAGAAGTTATGATTCTAAGCATTAGGATATCAGTTTGTGGTGAGTTTTCTATTTTGGAAAACATGATGGATTTCTATTTAGTAATTTTATTTGATTAAGAATTATAATTGGAGTCAATATTTAAGTTTTTATTTTTATTTGTTGAGGGAAGGGATTAAATGCTTGTGGGGATTGATAAAGTAGGTTAGTCAGTAAATTTTGACAACTTGTACTTGCGGTTGCTAATCTGCTTTCAGGAAAAGTAATCAAAACTTGCAATGGAGATATGCTATTCAGCCTATATAGGTTTTGGGCTTAATAGACTTAAAGATAGATATTACTATGCCAAATTTTCAAACAGATAGGCTAGATGGAACTTTCCAACCCTAGGAGCACACTTGGAATCTTGATATATATATATATATATATATATGGATTTATATTATAAATGCATGATTTTTTTTTCTTGGATAAATGCATGAGTCTAATCATATGTTATTTGTGGATGACAATTAGTTGCAAAATCCTTGCATACTATTTTCTTAAACAAAAGCATGCAAACAATAACATCCAATGAAAATAAAAAATCTATTACTCCATCCCCAACCCCTCCAAAAAAAAAAAAAATCCAAGCAGCTGTTACTAGGTTCATTTAATATATTGGTTTGGAGGAAGGGAGAGATGGAAGAGTACATTTTCATTAACAATGCACCAGTCTACCTTGATTTAATGGTGGCTACCATCACTACAGGGTTTTTGAGGATTAGTGGATATGGGTGGTGGGCCAGGCCCACCGACAATGGCCCTGTTGACACTGTGGTAGGTTCATTCCTAGCTCGGTTGGGTTGCATCAGGTTAGACCAGGTTGAGATGGACAGGGTCAAACCGGGTTGAACAGAGTTGACTCGGTTGTTCCATTTTAAAAGGCTTAAATTAAAACATTAATATCTTACAATCCGTGTGGTCATTTTGACGTGCCACATATCGACGCGAAAGATTTGCTGAGAACCTTCCATCAGTACGGTGATAAATCTCAGATAAAAAGATAAAATCCATAAAATAACATCAGATTTGAATGATATTTTACATACATGTTTAGAACAACCAAATGAGGTCATCTCAATGGTTTTGGCCAAAATCTAGGGTTGGGATACCAAGAAATACACCAAGAGTAAAATGGTAATCTCTGTCATTTGGTCACATTGTGAATCAGTTGGGTCTTGATCATCATTGCCAAGGCATTCTCCCAAGGTGTCAAAATTCAGGGTCTACAACTCGCAACTAGCTTGTATCATTGAGTGACCGATGGCGAATTCCGAGACCAGGGATACCACCTATATTGCAGTAGCAGTAAGACTCCATTTGGATTTAACTTTGATGTTAGGCTTGCGTGACAATAATCTTACATTCCAACAGTGACCACCTTACTATTGTGATGTGATGTACTTTTATACTAGATTGCATTGGGCTAGGCTAACAGACCTTGGTGCTACAACCCCTTTCTAGTAGAGGGAAAGGTATTAGCTAAACCCACCTGTGGTAGGTCTAATGATCAAATTTCAGAATATCACATCCACAGTATGAGGTGATTGTTGCTGGAGCCGGACATGCCCGGCGTGGCTGATGGTGATTCCGAATTATTAATAAGGGTTTACCAGGCAATCAAAATGCATATGTAGGGACCAGTATGCTCCTAACTCTCAACTAGGTTATATCGCTAGGTGACTGTTGAGAATTTCAGCACCAGGGATACCATCTATGTTGCAGTAGCACTAAGACCCTATCTGGACTTTGTTTTTATAATTATATTTGTATGATAATAATCGGATCATATTTTGCATTCATTTAATCTTGTTAATACATATCGTTGCATCATACTTGATTGTGCTTGCTTATATGTCCCACCCCTCGCTGGGCTTCATGGAAGCTAACCACATTTGTTGTATGTTTTTTTTTAAGATCTTGATTCAGGTATTCCCTCCAATACCATTGTGGAGACTCCAACATTGTTTGAAGATGAGCTGTGGGTAGAGGAGCTGGCAGAGCACGAGCAAGGTTGTGTTTGTGATGACTATGCCTATAGGGCATGCTGAGGATGATAGATGTCATTCTTACCTTTTGATTATTTTGTGTAGATACCTGATGTAATACTCTGGATAGTACATGTAATTACGTCTTGACAGGAATTCACATTCTTCTTGTATAAATACAATACTTATCACTAGGAGTTCACTAGTTATATTATCTTACGGTTTATTAAATACTTGTGGATTTTAGTTTATTTTATATTTTTTTTATCTTAAAGTACTGCATGAGGATCCTAGTTGGAATATTGGATATGAGAGTATGTCCAAGTCACAAGCCTTCACGTAAATAAAGGTGGGGTGTAACAAAAAGCCTAAGGAAAACTTGAGAACCTTCAATTGGAATCACGATTTGAGCTAGCAATTGAGTTCGTTTATTAAGTAGGGTTAGGCTTATGAAATTATTAAATCTTTCGAGTTGGTTCTTTTGCTTATCTAGATTTTTGGTGTTGGAATCAGTAAGGTTTGGATTCCTAGGCTGGTAAGATTTTGGAGTGAATCCTGTGGGTTGGTCTCGGTCCCCGTTTGAGTCTTTGTTGGAAGATCTGAATTTAGGCTGATTGGATTTATTTGGGTTTGTCTTTGGTAAATTTGGTTATGTGCCAAGATCACTTGGGAATTTCCAAACCTGAATTTTACAGCGTGAATTTATAAGAATCTAACACCCGAATCTTTTGCAATATCAATATTGTGATTGATTCTTAAACCCTTTAATTAAAAGTTATAAATCATATTTTCAAGTATCGGTATCATATCGACCATATTGTATAGGTATCGGTTGAGACCGATCCTTGATCCTTGATTGATCTGAATCGGTTTCTTGTATTGTTTCAGGGGTAAAACAGTAAAAGAAAAGTATTTTTTTCTTAAAAACAAGGGGCAAAAGTGACCGATACCCACCGATCCTCTCCAATACCGAAAACTAAATCCATGGTTATAATTGATTCCATTTGATTTTTTGATCAAAGGTTGAAATTGCTTGGGATTTATCTTTTGAGTTTTCTATGGATCAAACCGGTTTAAATAGGTTTCAAATTGGTTCAGTTGGATAGACTTGAGCATGATTCTTGGCCTAGATTTCTTTTGGGACCCATCCGGATCAGTTAAAGTTTTGGTTCAGGTTTAGGCATCACAGGTTCGGTTTGGAGTTGCATTACAAGCATGAGTTTATATCGATTCTTACACTACATGAAATCTGAGTGGATTTGGGTTTTATTTATTTATTTTTCATTTTCTTATGAAATCAAATCACTTTTTCGTCACTAAAAAAATGTTGCATTTCATAGAATTTGGGTTCATTCATTTACATGTGAACCAACTTTAAAAGAAAAAAAAGTATTCTTTTCAAATGCATTTTTAACCAAATTTTTTTTATTCAAAAATATAAAATTTCAGAATTCAACTTAAAAAAAAAATTAAAAAAAAAAAAAAAACTTTCATAAAAAAGGGATTTCAAATGCCTTTTAGCTTATGAGGCCATGATCACATATTTAATATATTTTTTAAGTAGATTGCCATGCTTTGTGTAATCAATGAATGCCATGCCTAGTATAAGCATTCAATAATTGTCATCTTTTATGCATAACCCTTCATGTTTAAATAGTTCTTTGTGTAATGTAATATAGGATAAAATGATTTAACAACTTGGTTATGCTAATGCATTCTTTATTCCTTAGATAAATTAGAATTTTACTTATGACCTAGTATATGAATAGCAAATAGGTTGTATGCAATAGGGTTTAGATAAAAGGGGACCGGTCCGAATCAAGCCAGTCAGGTGCCTAATATCTTCTCAGCTTATAATTTGACACTTATCGTGAGATCTGAACGCAAACCATATCTTGTCCCATTAGCCATTAGTTCTTTCCATCCCAAGGGGAAGAGAGACATATTTTTTGGTCCTAGGCTCTCCCATAGGTGGTTCCCTATTTTCGGTTCAACGTGTCTGTGACATTGGAGGATACATGTTCACATGCGTGCATTCGCGTAATTCCTCTTTTAGAGAGGCTTATCTCCAACCATATCTCCACAATAGAATCATCAGATTTTTATACATACAATTTCGTGTGGGTAGAGGAATATAATGGCTACAAGATTTTTACTCCCATTGTACATTTAATTCATTTTGTGACAAGTTGCTTTCACACTCCCTGACTCATGACACAAGACAAATAATCTACAAGTTCTTTGGCTTGAGGTCTCCAAAGTAGTTTAGACTTCAAAAATAAGTAAAAATATGATCATGCTCTCTCTCTCTCTCTACATTTTGAAAATGATAATTCATTGTGATACATGGAAGGAAAAAAGTTAAAATTTGAGAAATTGATTCACTGTGATCCATAAAGTTAAGATTTATTGTCAATATAAAGACATCCACATTTTGAATCTATAAAATTGAAATGACCATATATAGTTTTTAATTCCAATCATTTACTTGGCATGTGACAATCTGTTCAAGTGGGAGAATTTTAACTGATGTGGATATAATTGTCATATCAAACAACTTTAATAAGTTAATGAATGAGAGGTTCTAACTTCCTTAATTATGTTATGTAGATAGGAGTTGTAATCCCTTTAACTACTTGTTTGTTGATAGTAAGAGATATTAAGTAGCTTTACCAAAAAAAAAAAAAGAGATATTAAATAGAGATTGATTGCATCTCTTTGGTTGATAAAAACACAAGAGAACCATCATCTTAGTGTTATTGAGAGAGGGATTAAGAAGGGATAAAAGACTAGTCAAGTACATATATACATCAAAGAGGAGCACATTACTTTTGAGTCACTCACAAGGAAAGGCAAGCTTAACCATGAGCAACTTGGGAATCAATCTTGGACCTAATGGAGGTATGCATCTAGATCTTTATTGATGTAATTCCGCATTTAGTGATTGATTTAAACTCACAGATACACATAAACAATGAAGTACTTTATTGATCATGTTCACACCGATCCTCCATCTTAATGTAGATGGCAGGAGGACCCAAACGTCCATCTCAATACATGAGCATGTATCCCCATATCCTCCCAGCCCTTGGATCACTAATTGGACCACCAATTAATTGGAGATGATATTTTTCTCTTGGAGATCAGCTTTATTCCACACAAGTGCCAATGATAAAAAATTTGAGATCAGATAAGCATTTGGATTAGAATCGATCATTGTCAATTCTAGTAGTAATCAATCCGGATCGGCCGATTACTATACGGAAACTAGGTCAAATTCTGACCGATTCTTCATCGATCCTAATTCCTGACCAAAAAAGTTTTGGTTGAAATAAGCTCACCCCAAAAAAAAAATAGTTAAAGCAAAGTTTGGATTGGTAATAAATTAAAACCCATTTTATTGAAGCAGTCATAAGGAGTTTTTATTTTATTCAAAAGATGGCGTTCATAGTTTTCTACAAATAGTCATTGCCTCGTAGGCAATGTGCTTAACCAGAGGGACTTCATTGTTATTAACCTTTACACAAAAAATACTCCGTTTAAACATAGTGGGATAGTAATCCATGGCCAAAAGTTAGTTTGGTTTTCTGTTAGCAAAGGTCCAAGTTATTCCTCATCACTCAATGTCTCATTAACTTCCCATCCTTCCTCATTAGCCTTTATAATCCCATAGAGAAGGCCCCGTGATGATCCCTCAAAACTTTTTCCTGTCATCAAGGAATTTTTTTGTATGGATTAAAGTAAGCTAAAGATAATGGATGGAAGGTGATGGAAGTCTGAGTTTACCCCCCAAAAAAAAGGTGATAGAAGTCTAGAGTGACTCGAAGGAGCTTGAAGAGCTTATTTTGGAAAAAAAAAAAAGGCACCAAAACATGGCCTTGGAGCTTCATCCCATGTTTTTTGGATATCTATGATATCATTGCCAATGCAAATTTTTGGGTCTGGCCCACCAACGAAGTGGTCATTTCTCTTAAAACTTTTGCCTACCAAATTATGCACAGTAAAACACGTATCTCACTCTCCAGTTATGATGTAGATATACATTCTGTTTTTATTTAATGCATTTTTTATTTCTCATAAAAAACAAAAACAAAAAACAAAACCATTTCTGTACAATCTTGCAAAATTCCCTCTGAAAAATGACAATCAGGCCTACGTCCAAGTGCACCATAATAATAAGAGACCCTGAATGGTTGTCTAGAGTTGGGACATTGAATAAGGCTCTAGCAGCCTCCCTATCCAAACAGACCCTATAAAGCTACACTGAAAACCTGGATTCCTTGTTGGCAAGAGACCCTTTTCCAGCCACCAAACGAGTTGGCCACTCTGACTCAGCCTACACGACTCCCTTCAGGCTCCAGCTGGCTAAAACACCTTATACAAAGTTGACCTCACTTAGTTGACAAGACAAGCAAAAAAATCAATTAAAGGGAATTAAAAAAAAAAAGAAAAAAAGATTACATAAATAGCAACTGCATTGGTTAAACCACCAGACATTCTCAATATGCCACCAATTCCAGCGCTCCTGGAGAGTCGTCTTCTCTCAAATACACTGAATTCAATGTATAAAATATTGAATATTTATCTTTTTGCTTCAAGAACAATTTTCTCAACCTACAGCTATTGACTGTTTCATTCTGCTTCTCCATGTCCTACTCCAAATCTTCCTTGAATCAAGTAAGGTAGTGCTTGAGGCACTAGACTCTGTTTATGCCATTCAGTGTCAAAGTTGTCACATCTTAGAAAATAATGCAACCGTCCAGAACCGTCTAATGCGAACTTGGAATAACTCAACCCTATACAAACCGGATTACAAGGTGAGGGAACCAACACCATAATAATCCACATCAAATCTCTATCGAAATCGATGTGGTATCAGCCCTGCCCCATATGACTGATGTGGGATCGTAATGTCACTGTCATACAATGGTATTCAAAGATCAACTTTTGTGAAAATCAAGATGGCTAGGATTCTGAATCAAGTGAGGGAGATGGAACAATCACTGCTAAGCGTATGATTTAACAAGTATGGTATGGGCACAGTTATTATGACCACAACTGCAATGCAACTGTATCATGCTATGACCCAAGAGTAGAGAATACTTAAGAACACAATTAGGAGAAAGAGAATGTCTGGAAAGAACTGCACTTTAGACTTTTTAATGCAAAGAGTCTCCAAGAGAACAAGTTATCTTAGAAGTCCAAATTATGATTTAAGTATCTGGGAAGAAATGATGCAAAACCTCTCAAAAACCCTTCCCCTTCCACCTCTTCTTCAAAAGTAAATAAGTCCTTACCCTTGACACTACAGCAACACCTACAAATCAATAAACAAAACTAAAGTAGAGAATAATCCTGGATTTCTACTCTTTTCTCTCAGTATTCCTTATCTGATTTATCATGATACAGGATATATGCATAGTATACACCTCATAATGATTAGTACTACCACATAAGTCAACCATATATCATAAAATTTAATATTTATCCTATTTTCTTTTATTGTTTGAATCCAAGAATCCTCCATGAATTAAGCTGGTCTGTTGTGTGTAGCATAAGTTTTTCACTCAGTTCACACTCATGACATTAGACAAATAAGAGATAAAGTTGTTCCCATCAAAGAGATGCCTATGGCTATATAATTCTCAAATACCAATCTGATCTCTTCTCCAAATCATCCTGCAAAGAAGAGGCAGTGAGATGACCATAGAGCTGGAGCACCATACAGCCCCTGATGGACTCCTAGAAAATGTATGAGCAAATTTCATCGGCGGAAATGCATCCGGAGGAGAACTGAACATGGCACCCACATCAACCCAAATTTGGGAGGAGTTACCACTTCTAGTTGGGAGAGATGGGTCAATGGAAGTTCTTCAGAGGCTTCCCAGTCTAGGGAGATGGATATCTATGGGAGCTGAAAGCTGGGAGGAACTGCTCAATGGAATTCAGCCTGCAAATAATTACGAACGCTCCAAGAATCTTGATTCAGATTGTAGTGCAGTTAGTTCAACTCCAAAACCAAATCCTATCAAGGCTGAGAAGGTGGCAACTAGACACTTCAGGGGAGTGAGGAGGCGACAGTGGGGTAAGTATGCAGCAGAGATAAGGGACTCATCAAGAAAAGGAGTTCGGGTTTGGCTTGGGACGTTCGAGACGGCTGAAGAAGCTGCCCTTGCTTATGATAAAGCTGCTTTGAGAATAAGCGGTCCTCGGACTTATCTCAATTTTCCGCTGGAGATTGTTGCAGAGGCTATGGAAGACACACATTCTGTGAACTGTTTCTCAACATCTTCACAAGCCAGTTATACTACAGAACAAAACAGCTCTCCCTACCCATATTCAGGACGAAGGGAAGCAACTCCTAAGCCACAAAAAAGAGCTGCCAGAGAGTGGGATCAGAATGTTGAGAGTAGGCCAATGATCGAGCAACCTGCATGGAAGAAACTAGCTAATATGGAGCAGATGTTATGGAGTGAATTTGATGTACTGGAGTTTCAGGACCTTGGGAGCGATTACTTGGAGAGTTTGTTGTCTTCCTGACAATCTTCCCCAAATGAAGAAAAAATGATGACAAAAATCCATTCATTAGTGTTAGTACTGCAAGTTTTGACAGTATAATTGTGATGTATAAAATTCTTCAACCATGTGGACAAGCTGAAAAAGCTTGATGCAACATATTCATTGTTGCCAGGCATCTGTCTAGTGAGGCTTTGTTGTTGTTCATATACCACTATTCTAAATGAAATTGGGAGAAAAAGATATATCTTTGTAAGCATATCCATGTTCCAAATGGTGGCCGGCAAGGTTTTGCGGCGTCAGATATATGTGTTCATACTATATGATCTTCAAGCAGTAGAATGAATGAAAGATGAGGGGCAGGAGTTGATCTTTCCAATGATTAGGACAAGCTGCAAATCAGTCAAAAGCTCAAGGAATGGAAGTATAACTCTCAGTTCCTTCAATCAAATTTCATAAAACCCTTCTCTTCTTTGTTCAGTGTTAGAAGTTTATATAATTAAAGGGCTAATGCTCTCTTCTATTATTATCTCAATAATTCGAAAAGAATAACTACCTACATGTTTGCTGAGTTATTGTCTGGTATACACACATAATCATATACCATAGACCACATTAGCATTCTCAACACTCGCTTTGTAAATAGTACAGTAAGGCTCCATTTGTTTTCATGTAAAATACTGAATATATAAATTTTTTTCCGAGAAATGGTTAGCTGGTCATAGCTAGATAAATTTTATTATTGATCTAAAAATAATGGAGTTAGAAGACTATTAGGACTTGTACCAGTGAGATTTCAAGAAATCCTGTAAGGCTTGTACATAAAAAAAAAATTTCCCTATGTAACTTTAATATGAGATTAATTTCTGAACTTTTTAGTATTTTTAAATTAAAACAAACTGAACATAGCAAAACTTCTTCATTTTATACTACATAGCCTTTAGAATATCCTTGCATCTTTTTGCCACGGCTACATCACAAGGACTAGAAAAGATTGTCTGAAAAAGGGGGAGTCAAGCAACATCATCACATCCAATTTTTTTTTTTTTTTTTTCTAATAGAAAAGGAAATAAATGCATTAAAGTAAAGAAATGACAACATTGTTATCCGGATTACAGATGGACATAAAAGATTTCCTAACCATAGCATTGTAAGCTATATTGAAAAAAAAAAACCACATCATTCTCAGGCTTGAACCAAAAACAGATGGACATGGTGCAAAAGGAGAAAAGCTTCAAAGCCCAATAAACACCACCTCAATATCTCCTCAGGCAAAAGTTTACAAAAATTTAATAACATGCATATTTTTATCATCCATGAGGCAGCCAAAATTGGGTTAAACTGTAATGTATAAAATTTTGATATTGCACATCAGCAATGATAAAGAAAGTGATTTCCCAAAGTTAAATTTTTATTTTTTTCATTTTTTTGTCATTCCCGGTGGAAGAATAAAATAAAATAAAATCAAAAGTTCATGCGATTTTCGAAGAAAAACAAAAGAAAGGTTCCAACCACGAGAAATGATCCTCCTTGATGAAAAGGAAGCATAGTGAAGTATAAGTTTAAGCTCTCTCTCTCTCTCTCTCTCTCTCTCTCTATATATATATATATATATATTTGGGTGGAGGGGTTGGCTGAGGAGAGGGAAAAAAACCTTCTGATGCGTCCATCAGATCCAAGTAATCCATGATTGAACCCAGGCAAAAAGCTTGAGCTAAGAAATGTATCATGGAGACAACTTTGGTGACCAAAAGCTATACAGCTTACTCCATGCATACTCTGATACTTGCTCCTTAACTTGAAAACAGACACAGACTGTACTGCAAATATGATGCACTCGATTTCCAACTCGAGGTCCTGATTGACTTGGAGGATCTAGAATTCTCAGCTGTAGTTCGTATTTTGCAAAAAGTAACTTAACTGGTGTATGACAATATCTACGTAGTTCAATCTGAGTCACTTTCATGGGAGGACTCCATTGTGAAAGATATCACCTTTACAAGATCCTTAGCTGATGAGAATAACTTCTAATGAGTATGAACATTGGGTAGTGTAATTACAAGGCAAAAATAAACGGGTAAGAGAGATCACAGATGGGTTCCTTCAACGATATCTTCTTCTTCTTCCAGACCTGTTACGCCGCCGGAAAAGTAGGAAAGCCATCACACAGCTCATAAGAACCACCTCTCCCACCACTACTATCTTCAACTCTGGACACACAAATGTCAATTTAAACATTATTCATGGTTTAAGCTGTGCCAAAATACTCAAAAACTACAAATACCTTTTAGTTTCTGAATCACATCCTCCAAGCTCATTCTACCACTAGCTTCTCTTGCATCAACGCTAACCAGATGAGGTCTTATCAAGTTGTTATCAATCTTCTGCAAAGTCTTCCCATCTTTGAAGCATGTGTTTGGACAATTGATAACACGGTCATACTCATCACTGCCATCACAGCAATCTAAGAAGAAGTTGATCCAAGGAAGGAAAAACCAAAAAAAAACAAAAAAAATGGTAGGCACACAGACAGTAATTGCTATATTATGTGAATATGAAATATCATACGGAACATATTGGACCCGTAAGTGGGCCTACACAATGTAAAGTATTGATATCGGTCAGCATATTGGGAGGGTGATTCTAAGAGACGCATGCTAAAGATACAAATGTAAATGGTTAAGAAATGCATTGATACATGCAAAATATAGTTTTGGAGCATAAATACCTTATCATGCAATATATAAATATATATATATATATATATGATGTATAAAAAGGAAAACAAAGTACTACCAGTTAGGTGGATTCAACTGATTACATAGAAGATGAGATTTCTAAAACCATAGAGAGTTGTGAGTTGGTTCATATATTGTTTTGTACACATTTACACTCATTTGCAGTGTTTTTTAATTTATTTTTAACCCATAATAGAAAAAAAATTAATAAAAACAGAAATATAATACAACTAATGAGGATCATGTATTTCATCCTCTACAGATAATTTTTAGACAAGTTAAACACCCATTAGCACAATTTTTTATCTTTTATTTACCCGAAAATAGAAAATTAAAAAAATACGTAAAATACATTATTTCGTATCTGTAAAGCATCGTATCATTGCCACACGATACCGATACATATCAAACCTCTACAATATGGTACATGATTCCATAGGTCTACAACCGCAATAACTCACCACATGTATCATGTAGAGGATCAAACTTGCCATTGGGAGGGGTGCCACCCAAAGATTGCCAAGACCAAAAATCTTCTTGATCACACCCAACTGATTTATGAACCATCTTTTGGAGCTCTTTGAATATAAATGAATGACTATTCAATAAATAGGGAAAAACAAATTGTCTGGACTATGTATGCATAGGCATCATGCCTGAGACATACAAACCCTTCTAGGCTCTAACTGTAAATTTTCTGTAGAGATTCAGTCTCTCTCGAAAAATACTGAGATGGGCCAAAACAAATGATGCAGATAAATTGAGAAAACTTGTAGGTAATGAGTGAAAACGGAACCATGAACAGACTACAAGAAAGAGAAAGAGATCGGGGCTTGCTCATCATGTATAAAGCGAGGGTTGACCATCAAACAACTTGGAAGAAAACCATTTTCTTACCCATAACCAAAAACTAAACAATTCCACTCAAAATATGCTCATTATAATGCTTTATATAGGTAATAACAGGAGTACCAGACCCCTAATTCCCTACACGAATTTGACCTTTTGACTCTTACTGAAGTCTAGAATTACTAATTTGAGTCTAATTAGAATTTAGCAAGAACTATGAGTGCTAAAGCCCCTTTCCTAAACAAATAAAACTGCTATTATAATAATAAATCCAAAATAGGACTCATAGTTGAATTGGACTTCCTGAAATAGTAATCGTCACAATTGACATTTTATTAGAAAGTTGATCACTTATCAAATATAGCTTGGAATTGAAGGATTCTTGGTCTTATTGGAAAGATGAATTAAAAAGCTTTCAAATGGAACCAAAATCACAGCAAAAAATAAGTTTTGATCCTCCAGAAACAGATCCAAAAGAAAGTGATGGAATAAACTAATTTTCTGTAATACTATGCTCCCAAACTCCAATCTCAATCTAATGGACTATAACGAACAATTGAACCACAGGAATTTTTCTCGGGGATTCTCCTGTGTCAACAAATTCCAGATAACATGTTTCTGATATCAATTAATGAGATGCTCCAGGTTGAACTTGACATGTTATCAACTAAGTAAAGTTGAGCCCATTCCTTTGAATATTAAACTGGCAAGCTACGAACACCAGGTCATTAAATATGTCCTATAAGTTTTTGGGGCTTTCAACTGCACATAAATGTCAATCAGAAAAATTAAACCAAGAGAAACCCAAAATCAACCAAAGACGTAACCTTACCACTAGTTGTTGACCTGTTGTATTACTCCTTGAGTCATTCCAATTATTATTAGGGTTAATTCCTTGGACACCCCATGTACTATGGCCAGATTGCTCGACACCCCAAAGGTTTGAAAAGTTTACTTGGACACCACTTGCATTTTAGATTTATTACAACTAGCCCTTGTCATTAGTGAGTTACCATTTAGTGATGACATCATGGTTAGGGAAAATCCTAAATGCCCAAACTACCCTTGAAGGGTAGTGAATTGACCATTTTACCCTTTAACTAAGAAAACCCCAACCCTCCCACAGACCCTTGCCAATTTGAGGATCTTCTTGCTCAAAGGATGCAAATCGGTGATGAAAGGGGGTTTCTTCTTTGGAGGGTTTTCTAGCTTCTGTTCTGATTTCCATACCCTCATCCCCGAGCTCCAAATCAGAAGTCAAGATGCCGTTGCATAGAATCTTGAAAATCAAGAAGAAGCTCGCAAAGAAGATGAGGCAGAACAAGCCCGTCCCTCTTTGGATCCACATGAGGACTGATAACACCATCAGGCACAATGCGAAACGCAGGCACTGGCAACGCACAAAGCTAGGGTTTAAGGTGTTGTGATCTGTCCCCTTTCTGGGTCTAATTAGAGTTTTAGGTCTTGCAAGAGAATGGCAAGAGACGATTATTGTAATTCGTAAATTAATCAGTTGGGAACCCTAACGAGTCCCTGAACCAGATTTTATTGAGATTGGTTTTTCTTTTTGTTGCGTAATATTTTGAGCAAGTGGGTTAGTTCATTTATATAATGGCATTTAAAGATCGTTCGTTTTGGGGGTGGGGGTGGGGGGGTGGGGGTGGGGGGGGGGGGAAGAAGTCATGAAAGTGCTCTACTAAAGGGTTTCGGTAGGGACCTTGAGGAAGCTGACCCAAGGGCTCTGCTCTTGCTGCCAATTTGGTTGAAGGATCTTGAGATAGAAGATGGGTGAAAGGGGAATCCCTTCACTCACTATTTAAATCGATTTGTGTTTTTTTAGGTTGAATAACTCATAAGGGTAAAATGATCTTTTCATTTAACCACTAACAGCAGACTAGCACCGTCAGGTTTCACAGGGATTCAAGTAAACTTTTCAAACTTTTGGGGTGTCAAGCAATCTGGCCATAGTACAGGGGGTGTCCAAGTAATTAACCCTTATTCTACCCCCTGCCCAACCTTTTGAAAGTCAAGGTTAGAGTTAAAGTTTAGAAGCTAACAAAGTAAGAGTGGTTCGAATGCAGGTCTCTCAATTCAAAGGTGACAGACTTCGACAAGAAGATGTTTAAACAAAATTAATTGTAATTTCCACATAAATACCCTGTACCACTACATAAATTTCACCTTTCTTTCTATTTACTAAAAGCTGGTTTGGATTTGGCAGCAACTACCAATCAGTGTAATGTTTCAATATAGGCTACTGAAGAGGTGACACACCAATTTAATGATTTCAAATGAAGGATTAACTCACATGTACAGGAAGGGGTGAGAACCACATCAATCAATGATGCTCTGTTCACACATCATACTTTAATTCCAAAGAAATACAATAACAAACTTCAATAAATTGTATTAATAAGAACTTGTCAAATAGAAGGGAAACGTAATTCTTTTGCATCCTTACCACAAAAATGGTCATTCACTCGGGAAGAAAACAGCACCTGAGGAATGTTTCCAACATTTTTGCAGTAAAATTTGCTTGCAGGACAGGCCGAAGTTCCTACATTGACAGAGTAACTTGCCATGAGACCCACTGACCAATAATGAACTTAGATAGCTTGGAAAATCCAATTAAGTGCACAATGAAAAAGTATTGCCCCACAAATACACTATCTAATTGAAAAGCACTCTTCTAATGAGATATGTAAATTATAAGCATCAAACTCTGTCAGACAATACATACAAGAAGGTTTTAAACGTAAACTTGGACAAAGATTCTATCATCTCTTTTTCTCAAGGGGCTGTTGCTTGGGGTGATGGTAAAAGCTTGGGCTGTGAGGGCCCTTCAAAAGCAGATCATGCGCCAGGTTACAGCCCTACTTCTTAAATCTACCATGTACCTCTCTTATTTATTTTAGTGAATTCTGACACTGGATAGAATAAGTAATGAGGCATGACATGCATAGCCTAGGTCTTGTCCCAAGTATGACATTGGATAGAGCCGATTGGAGAGCAAGGATCCATGCAGCCGACTCAATTTAGCTGAGGTTTTCCCGACTTACTGATGCTGTGCCCCTTTCCTTTTACTTTCATTTCTCCTATTTGTTTTTGCTCGGATCCATGTAGCCGACCCCATTAAGTCGGGGATAAGGCCAAGTTTGTTGTCGTCATTGTTTTTCTGACAACCCCACGTAGACTTCTCCCAATAAAATAAAGGATTCAATGAAAGTCACCAACATTCTTGAAACAACCCTCCCAAGGGAAATAACAAATGCTGTGAGAGATTCTATGGTCAAAGCCTGTCTTATTCAGAAATCCTCAGACTACTTGAAGAAAGTCAATCCACCTGCAACACACCTTAATCCACCAAGCAAGCACTGTAACTGTCTTACAGCAAACCAGCTAAAAAAACCTGGGATTTTATTAGCATGAAAGCCTTACATCTATTCATAGAAGGACACAATGAATCACTGATTCCTAAGACTGATTTGAAACCAAGACTCAAACTAGACCGAAAAGGAAAAAGTACAACGCAATAGATACTAATTCTAGGACAACAAATAGAATTCAATTAGCAAAATAACTTCTAAACTAACCCCACAACCGGACTGTTGATTACTCTCCTAATTATCAAAAGAAAACCACATGCAGGATAAAGTCTCATCTCTTCTTCTTAGCAGCTGTATCAAATAAACTTCATTCATAATTCAAAATCTCAAATTCTTTGCAAAACCACTCAATCACCTCATATTTATAGAAAGAACTCTATTAAGATCCTATTTTTTCTTAAACACAGAAGGGTGATCAGTTACAAGCCAGCAGGGTTGCACCTCCACCAGTCCATATGCCACGTGTCATGTCAGGTGGGGCCAATATTTTGGTGAGAAGTAGGTCCCACTCTCCCCTACTTGTATACCAAGTTAAGTCCAATCTGATTTAGGAGGAACCAGTACAAAATTGAAACTTTTTTGATTCGATACAATGGATCGATCCACACGCAGTATAGGGTATTCAAATCAAATAATACAATACGGGTTTAGGGTGACCTCTATAGTGCCGCAATAGAAGCACCTCTAGTGATTCACAACACTTGACCACCGAACCCATAAAAGTAGGATCAATCTCCAATCAACAGTTTAATGGAGAAGAACGCAGAGGGATTCTCTCTCGAACAATGACAATCACCAACTTTTGGAGAGAGAGAGTCTGGAATTTTAGGAGAGATGTTTCTCTCAAAATCTTACGAGCAAAGAGAATAATGACATCTTATTTTCTCTCCTTTCAAGGCTCTTATATAGCCTTACTCCAATTCATTTCTTCCTCAGGATTGTTAGTGAGAAGTGATGCAATCCTATTGGGTCATACACCAAGTTAACCTACATTGAGTCAAACTTATCAACTAATATGTAAAATACACGAAAGGACACCTTAGTTTGGTAATAACCATAAAATCCATAATTGACAGAAAACTTTAAATGTAGGTCCCTCCACTTAACAACATCTCAAAATGGAACTAAGGGCATGGAATCAAATTATTGTATTATATTAGTCCATTGAACAACTGGTATAAAGTATCATGATCATTATTGGACAATAAAACAATGCGTTTTGTAAACAATTTACAAATTAAAACCACCAAGCTCGAATTTCTGTCCAATCAAGTTTATGATTCTCTCTTGATATACTCTCCCAACACAGTAAGTGGATTCCTTCTTAAGCGCCACTTTAGCACACTTTCATTGACATGAAAACATAGTGGGCCTAGTGTAGTGATGTATAGCCAATCAGATGGAAGCATCAGTTGTATGTGCACTAAAGTACATAGTCGGTCTACCACGATAAAGACCTCTCAAGTCTATGGACCACACAACTATCACGAGAATCCAATTACACATAAGATAACCGACAGTAAACCATGTAGAGTTCTCCAATGATCAAGTTGATATACAAACAAAAGTGTACCCACATTTGTGTCTGGAATCTCCAATCCCAAATACATGCAATACGTCAACTGCATAAATAGAGAGTCCAATTCTAAGAGATAAACGGCAGGAGGGCATCATATGATGAGATACACATCGGTCGCAAATGCGAAATGCCAATAATGCTGAAGGGACTTTGCTATGGACCATGAGGGTAAGGCCGGTTTCCACAATACGGCAATGGCGCCTCTCAACGGAGCCTTATTGCTTGTGAGTATGGGGACATGCCAAGCAATGTTGGATCCCAAGGCTAAGACGGGAGAAAATTTGTGGAAGAGTGTGATACCTTCCACCCAAGTCTGTTTGCAAGAATTTAATTTTCTTATCAAAGTAGCATTCCACTAATGCCTGGAATTGCTGGAAAATGGCAAAGACATCAGATTTTTTCACGATTGGGTAATACCAAATATACTTAGTAGCGTCATCAAATAAAAGCAAAAACTAACAGGGACCCGCTATAGAAGGAAGAGGTGTGGGACCCAAACATCACTAAAAATAACATCCAATTGAAATTCACTACGGGAATGAGAGGAAGGTAAAGAAATTCTACTGACCTTGCCTAATTGGCAACCAAAACATAATGAACTTAATTTTTTTGACAAGGCAATTTATTTTGACTAATCCTCTGATGAAGGATGTGTGCATGTGGATGGCCAAGTTTGTGATGCCAACCATCATAGGAAGTCCTCTCAGCAATATTAGTAGATAGAATAGAGACAGTAGCTGTAGAGAACGTGTAAAGACCACCCTCACTTGGACCAGTATGAAGAGTAGATTTGGTTCACTGATCTTTAACAACAAAAGAAGATGGGTGAAACTCAAAATACACATCATTGTTAGTGCAAACTTTTGAGCAGAGAGAAAAGATTTTGTTGTTGTAGGTACATGTAGCACATTAGAAAGTTGAAATGTTCGAGAATGGGAAGAAAGTATTGCTTTAACAGTGAGAGAAATAACAAGACTGTTACCATTACCATTACCAATATGAAGATGATCCTGACCAGAATATGGATTAGATGAGAGAGATTGCAGATCCGGAGTCACGTGATGGGTGGCCACAGTGTTCAGAAACCATGTGTAGGGTGTAGGGTGTAGGGTGTAGGGTGTAGGGGTGGGGGTGGGGGTGGTGTGATGGGCCAATGGAGGATAGGGATTAGGGGGATAGGGATATGTAGCATGGGGTGGGGTAGGGTATGGGGGATTGTGTGGCTGTTGGTGGTAGTAGCAATTTTGCAGCAACATGATTTGTACGCTGGCAAATGACATAGTACAAACGTCCATTACGGCCACATCCACGCCCCCTCCCACCACGAGAAGAGCAACAGCTAGGAAAGGATCGTGGCTGCTCAGAAGGGGCACCCTGCACAGGTTGGGGTTGGGAAGTATTAGCAACGGGGGAGTTCGTAGTAGAATATGCTTCTAGGTAATCTATTTAGAGAGGACCCATAACGATTCATGGCTGAGAAAAAGTGCATGGAGATGCGTGTATGCTAGCAGCTCAAGGTGGCATAACAAAGAGGGAATAATATCACGGAAGTCACATCTTAGGGCACGAAAAACATAAATGTTAAAGTGCTCCATTAGGAGGGGCTTGCCAGCTACCGATAGTTCATCAACAATTATTTTTGCACGATGGAGAAAGCCAGTAATCGATTCATGTGGTTTATGGACCAGATCTTGTAGAGCAATAATATGAAGAGAGAGAACTCTTGTGGTGGAAGGGGAAGCAAACGTTGTGGTGAGCGTTTCCCAAATCTCGCGGCTGGTTGTATTCCTAACAATAAGCAGAAAAACCTCTTCACTTAAGAATGCAATAAGCATGCTCATTATGGAGTTGTACTAGGGACGTGAATGAAGGGCAGTAATGGGATCCAATGGACATGGGGTAGATCCTCTTCACTCCAAGGATACAACCACGCAAATATCTTCTTCCATGTTTACTCTCTATACATATGGAAAGTGTATATCTCCTTTCTTTGTAAACCACAGAAGTATGGAAATTCTATATTCTATATTGTACCTAGGTTGGTAAGTCCAACCATAGCCTTGTATATATATATACAACATATATCAATGGAATATATCAAGTCATTCTACCATTGTTTATTGTTCGAGCATGGTATCAAGAACTAGGCATGCCTAAATCACTTTTATTTTTTCTTTTTTTCTTGGCTCCAACGAGCCTGCATGATCATGGTTCTCTCCTCTTACCGCTGGTGCTTCTCCCATTGCATGGATTTCTTCATGTGTTTCTAATGGCTGACGTCAACACAACTCCCCAATCCCCACCCTCCATTACTAATAACTCTCCTCCTCTATCCAACGCCAACAACAACATACCAACTGCCCCCCTCCCCACCACCATGCCATCCGCCACCCATGCCGCCACCACCCACACCGCCTCCTCCCTCATGCCATCTCATCATTTTTTGTCCATCAAACTTGACCTGAAGAACTTTCTCTTCTGGAGGACTCAAATAATTCCCTCCAATGAGGAACAAAACCTATCTGGTTACCTAGATGAATCAACCCCATATCCATTGGATCCATTACTGCCCTTCATTGGCATCGCTAGGGCAACTCTATAATGAGCATGCTCATTGCATCCTTAAATGAAGAGGTTTTTTCGCTTATTGTTGGGAAGACAACTAGCCATGAGATTTGGGAAACACTCACTACAACCTTTGATTCCCCTTCCACCACAAGAGTTCTATCTCTTCATCTTGCTCTACAACATTTGGTCCATAAACCAGATGAATCAAATACTGCCTTTCTCTATCGTGCAAAAATAATTGTTGATGAAATATCTAACAGCTGGCAAGCCCTTCCTTATGGAGGACTTTAACATTTATGCTTTTCGTGCCCTAAGGTTTGACTTTCGTGATATTATCCCCTCTGTTATGCCACCTTGAGCCGCTATCATACACAGATCTCCATACACTTCTTCTCAGTCATGAATTTCTTCATGGGTCCTCTCTAAATAAATTAACTGAAGCATCTTCTACTACGGACTCCCCCACTGCTAATACTGCCATCCCCAACCTACGCTGGGTACCCTTCTGAGAACCACGATCCTCTCCTACTCGTGGCTCTTCTTGTGGTCGTGGACAAGGCCATAATGGACCTTTGTACTGTGTCATTTGCCAGCGCACAAATCATGTTGCTACAAAATTGCTACGACCACCAATAGCCATGCAATCCCCCATACCCTACCCCACCCCATGCTACTTATCCCTATCCCCCTAATCCCTACCCTCCATCAGCCCATCACACCGTCCCCTGCACCCTACACATGGTTTCCGGACACTGGGGCTACCCACAAGCCATAATGTGACTTCGGATCTGTAATCTCTATCCTCCTATCTGGTCAGGATCATCTCCATGTTCGTAATGGTAAAGGTCTAGTTATTTCTCTCACTGGTAAAGCAATACTTTCTTTCCCCTCTTGAACATTTCAACTTTCTAATGTGCTACATGTACCTACAATAACAAAATCTTTACTCTCTGTTCAAAATTTTTTCACTGATAATGATGTATATTTTGAGTTTCACCCATCTTCTTCTGTTGTAAAGGATTGGCGAACCAAAGCTACTCTTCATACCGGTCCAAGTAAGGGTGGGCTTTACACATTCTCTACGGCTCCTGTATCTAATCCGCCTGCTAATTTTGCTGAGAGGACTCCTTATGATGGCTAGCATCACAAACTTGGCCATCCACAAGCACGCATCCTTTATCAAATGATTACTCAAAATAAATTGACTTATCTTCCAAATAAATTAAGTTCATTATGTTTTGCCTACCAATTAGCAAGGCCAGTAGAATCTCTTTACCTTCCTCCCCCTCTCGTAGTGAATTCCATTGGATGTTATTTTAGCGATCTCAGGGGTCTCACACCTCTTCCTTCCATGGTAGGTCACCATTATTTTTTGCTTTTCCTTGATGACGCTACTAAGTATATTTGGTATTAACCAATCGTTAAAAAATCTGATGTCTCTACCATTTTCCAGCAATTCCAGGCGTTAGTGGAATACTACTTTGACAAGAAAATTAAATTCGTACAAACTGGCTGGGGTGTAGACTATCGCACCCTTCCACAATTTTTCTCCCGTCTTAGTATCCAACATCGCTTGGCATGTCCCCACACTCATGAGCAACAAGGCTCAGTTGAAAGGCACCATCGCCATATTGTAGAAATTGGCCTTACCTTATGGCCCATAGCAAAGTCCCTCAGCATTATTGGCATTTCGCATTTGAGACTATCGTGTATCTCATCAATAGGATGCCACCCCTGTCAGTAAAGGGGTCTCCCCCTATCAATTGTTTTTTCATAAAACCCCTGACTACGCCTTCTTCGAATTTTTGGGTGTCTTTGTTTTCCCTTTTTGCCTCCAAATTGATATAAAATGTACTTTAGGTCTGCCCCATGTGTGTTCTTAGGATATAGTCCCTCTCACAAGGGTATCATTGTTTGGATGTTTCAACTCATTGTATTTACATTGCTCGTCATGTGCGTTTCGACGAGACTAAATTTCCCTTTGATTGACCCTCCATTTTAGGTTCTCCACCTTAACCCCCTATCTCCAATCGTCTGTGGGGTTCAACCCCTATGTCTATTCCCCTACCTTCACCAACACCTCCAATCCCCTAACTTCCCTCCCTCCCCCGCCTCCTCACCCCACAACCTCTACCAACCCAACCTGCCTCACCCCTATCCCCTCCCTCTCTCTCTCCCCCCAACCTAAGACTCGCCCTCTTCATGATCCCTACCACTACCCCTCCATCGCCCCCAACCCCCACCCCCACCCCCTCCATCCAATCAACCCTTAACCTCCAGCCATCCAATGACCCTAAGCCCTTGTTGTCCCCCTCAAACAAACACCACCACTATGTCTCCACCATCCACTGAACCAACTTGTTTTTCCCAGGCTGCAAAAACCCCTAAGTGGCGGTCTGCAATGGCGGATAAGTTTAATGCGCTCCTAAGCAATGGAACTTGGTCTTTAGTCCCCCTGCGTGATCATGTGAATCTGTTGGGCTGCAAATGGGTCTGCGAATCAAAAGAAAATCTAATGGCTCTTTAGAACGTTATCAGGCCCGTTTGGTAGCCAAAGGATTCAATCAACAACAAGGCATTGATTTTAATGAGACATTCAGCCCTATCATTAAGGCCACCATTATTTAGACAATTCTTTCCCTTGCTGTCTCTCAGGGTTTACAAATTCGTCAATTAGACATGCACAATGCTTTTTTGCATGGCATTTTAATAGAGGAATTCTACATGACCCAACCGCAAGGCTTTGAGGATGCAAATCACCCCTATCATGTGTGTAAACCAAGGTTTGAAATTTCGTTTTGTTTCGTTTCGGTGGGTTCAAAAACACCGACATACCAAAATTTCGGTGAGATTTCGCCGAGATGGTGTATTTTTTTTTCGGTTGACTGTTTCAGTGGTCAAACAGTCATATTTTGACCTGAAACTTGGTGGGTAGCTTATTTTAATGTTAATAAACATGCTTACAACATAAAAATGCAAAAATATTAGAACATGACATTGTTTTAGAGTTGCACCTTTGTTTGGCAGCAACCGTCGAACTGTTTAGGAAATTTTACCAACATGTATTTATGTATTATTTCAAAAAAATGATTGTGGAGAAAGAACTTTACCTTTCCTAAGCTTTGAATATGTAGATCTTCTGGTAGGAGTCCAATGGAAGTCAAAATGTGTGATGATGTGGCTAATTAGAGACTTGTTGGAGTGTTTTTCTTTCAAAATATGCAAATGGAACCGAAACCATCGAGATAGTCGAGACAGAGTCGAAATTTCGGCGAGATACCGAAATTTCAACTCTGTCTCAACGAAATTGTGTATTTATAAGCCTTGGAATGTATCGTTTCGGTGTCTATATTTATAAGCCTTGGAATGAATAATTTCGGCGAGATACCAAAACGATACCAAAATTTGGTACACATACCATTTCGTGCCTTATTTCGTTTGGACCACAAAAAAAAAAAAACTGAAATTTCGCCGACGTGATTTCAAACTATGGTGTAAACTACACGGTCCTTATATGGGTTGAAATAAGCACCTCAGGCTTGGTCCCATCGTTTCTCCACTTTTTTGTTACAGAATGGTTTTATGGCATCTCAAACAGATCCATCCCTCTTCATGCATCGTAAAGGGACCTTGACAACTTATGTGCCCATTTATGTTGATGACATTCTGGTCACAAGCAATCAACAAGCCATATCACCACCCTTTTATCCCAGCTGGGTGCGGAATTTTCTATAAAGGATCTAGGAGTTTCTTTCTCAGCATTGAAGTCGTTCCCCATTTCAAGGGTCTTTTGTTGTCCCAACAAGATATATTTGTGATCTCTTACACAGGGCAAGCATGGATGGCTATAAACCAATTACCACCCCCGTTGCCACTAATCTAAAACTCTCCAATGCAAGGGGTGTGCCTCTACAAGATGGTACCCAATATCGATCAATAGTGAGCGCCCTTCAATATATTACTCTCACTTGCCCTGATGTGGCTTTTGCTATTAATAGGGCATGTTAGTTTATGCACGCTCCGACCAAGGAACACTGAACTATGGTCAAACGGATACTTCGTTATCTGAAGCATACTTGGTCACATGGTCTCCTCTTTTCTAGGTTCCCAAATCTTCAATTACAAGCTTATACTGATGCTGATTGGACGGGAAACTCTGATGATCAGAAACCCACTAGTGGCTATGCATCTTTCTAGGGCCAAACATTATCTCCTGGACCACAAGGAAACAGAAACAATGGCGCGATTCTCTACCGAATTAGAGTACAAAGCCTTGGCCAATGCATCCGCTGAGCTTACATGGCTTCAATCATTATTTCGAGAGCTCAGGATTCTGAATTCCCAACCCCCCATCCTATGGTGTGACAACATACTGATGCCACATATTTTTGGCCAATCCGGTATGCACGGACGAAGCAAATCGAGATCGATTTTCATTTTGTTCGTGATAAGGTGGCCAAGAGAGAGCTGACTGTCCAGTTTATTTCCACTACTGATCAGCTGGTCGATATCATGACCAAGGGTCTGTCCACAACTTGGTTCCAATTCTTAAGAGACAAACTGAAAATTCGACCAGTCAAATCATCATCTTGAGGGGGTGTATCAACCAATATGGAATGATTTCTCAGTTTAGGAAACTCCATATTGATTACCTTGCACTCCAAGGATACAACCATGCAAATATCCTCTTCCATTTCACTCTCCATACATATGGCATGTATATATCTCCTTCCTTTGTAAACCATAGAAGTATGGAAAGTCTACATTCTATATTGTACCTAGGTTGGTAAGTCCAACCATAGCCTTGTATATATATATATATATATATCAATGGAATACAGCAAGTCAATCTACCATTGTTTATTGTTCTAGCAGTCCCTATTTGCAAACACTTTGAGGTCACATCTCAGGACACAATTGCCTATATTAAAGTAAATGCGAATTAATTAAAATACATAATTTTCATTATTGGATTGATGGACACAAAATAATATCCAATAACATCTTAATCACACAAGTGTCAAAATAAGGCAAAGAAATGAAGAACAATCTTTTGACGATTAAGAGACCGTTGAAATCATTAGGAACAATTGAATTCCGGCCCCAAGTTTGACACCTGAACATTGCAAGGTGTCTTCTACCCTTTCAACAAATCATATTTGTCAAGTTGGCAGACCACAGAGCAGAAATAGGGTCGCAGGAGTTGCACTTGTGTCCATTTTGCCAAACAAAATAGAAAAATTATGTTAAGAACTTGCCAGCATTTTCCCACAAATTTACAAAATTGACCTGACATTAATCCTGGGCTCATTGGAATGATAACTGAATGACCTGACATATGGCTCCCGTTATCATGGAAATGTGATGGAACAAACTTTACTAAAAACTGATAACTGCCAAATATAACATTCTTGGACACTGAGACAATACTAACTTGGCATCCTCATTGACAACTAAACTACTACTAAATAACCTGAGCTACAAAAGGATGTTTAAAGGCAAAAAGGTACCGTGTATAATTTCATTTACTGAATTGAGATGTGAATTGGCTATGCACTCAACAAGCCTTAAAAAAAAGGGATCACTGAGACTATTATCGAAAAAAAAAAAGTTAGATGTTAAACAATGGGATGTCTTAGGAAGTGCATCACTTGTATGCATAGAAAGAAAGGCACAACATACGCAAATATAATGATCATTCAAACTACATTCTCCCTGTCTAATGATTATTCAAACTAAATATCAGCGGAAGTGGATCCAAAAGAACTAAGTGCAAAAAGATAATTAAAATAAAGGTCCTAAATGGTCATTGAATATAGAAATTACTACATATTCAAAGCAATCATAAAAAATAAGAAACAGAATCCAAGTATTGCAGCTATTAATGTTGTAATGAAGTGAAATTAGAGTATAAATGATTACCTGGTTCGTCAGTGCCATCGATACAATCGCAGAAACCGTCATTAAGCCTGTCCCTGGTGAAGGATTTGGATCCGTCCTTGCACTTGATCACCTCTGACTTGAAATAACCCTCCTCTGAATCGACGAAAAATTACTTGAAATTAGGGGAAACACTAGGCATAAATCTCTGACGTTCGCCTAGACGAACTTACGAGGAGAGAGAGAGAGAGAGAGAGAGAGAGAGAGAGAGAGAGAGAGAAGAGAACCTTGAGGGTGAATTCCGAGGAAGGGTGAAGTTGGGAGTAGAGAGGCAGAAGAGGAACCGAAGATCAAACAGGTGGAAACGACGGAGAAGATGTTGAAGAAGAAGCTCGTCTCCATCGGCGTTCACGCCTGCTTCTGTAGGTTGACTTCTTACTGGTTCCGATGAACTCGATCATCAACTTAGCCAAACAGAGGTTGTTTGGGCTAGGCTTCGGTCCGAACCGGGCTTGGTTCGTTGAGGGCTATCACCGTCTCTTGGGCTGCATTTGGTAGTCAATCAGTTCTAGAAACGACGTTTTATGTCAAAAATAGAATCTCAATTTCTGTGTTAAAATACCATTTTAGAACAAAATAATGGTGTTTGGTGAACCTGTTTCAAGAATGATAAATTTATTAGTTGTTTACCTTTTTTATAGGGAATTATCTGGTACTACCCCTAAAATTGAAAATAACTTGGAGTAACACCCAAAAATGAAAATAATGTCTACCGCACCCCTAATTTTTAACACCGTTAACTGTAAAGTGAGAAATGTCCCTTTTACCCTTATACTTTAACTCTAAAAAAGAACCCATTTTCTTCCAAACCATTACATGCTCTCTCTCACAGGTGCTTAGCCGTGACCTTTGCTGGGAGAGTATACTGTTAGCAGCAGAAGGCCGCAGCTGTGTTGCGTAGATCTGGCGACTCCAGCAAGGTGACTCCGGCATAGCAGCAGCTAGCATCAACTGTGGTGGATAGCCCCCAGCAACAAGCCCATCTGAACAAAACCCAAAATTTTTCCATGAAATCACATCATCGACACCTTTGAAACTACCTAAGATCAATACCCCTTCTCATCTATACACAAGTGAGGTAAGAGGAGAAGAAGAGGGAAGGAAATTAAAAAAGGGGCAAAAAAGATTTTAGAGTTATCTGTTCCCTCGAGCATATGATGGAGCTTTTCCCTGAACAACCTGATTTATCTCTTCAAATTAGTCCTTCCAACACCAAATCCACCACAACTTGGAGGAAAACAGATGAAGAGATGGATTTTGGTTTTTGGAGGAGAGCTTTAGATTCCAGTAACACCATTGGTTCGACGATGATGATGGCGGTGAAACCCGATACCTCTTTTGAGCTTTCCTTGGTGAATCCAAGGGCTTATTCTTCCTCTTTAGAATCTAACTCCAACCATCTTCATCATCTTCTTTGGTATGGCCATGGTAGCAATCTTATTCATCAACCACTACTACAAAACCAAAGGCAACAACATCAAGTTCTTCATCACCACCAACAACAAGAACTTCACCAAGAGCTTGGATTCTTAAGACCCATAAGAGGGATTCCGGTGCACCATAACCTTCCTTCACTTTTGTCCAACAACAACAACCACTAGTTTCTGCTGCATCTATTATAACTACTACTTCAATTTCTTTCCAACCCCAAACCCTCATGAGATCAAGATTCTTATCATCGAGATTTCCTGCCAAAAGAAGCATGAGAGCTCCTCGAATGCGATGGACCACCACCCTCCATGCTCGTTTTGTTCATGTTGTTGAGCTCCTCCTTCGTGTAGTCTTCGCAGGTGAATGGAGCAAAGCAGTGCATCGGTGACCAGAGGTTAGGGATATCAGAGCAGTGATTGTCGATTTTGGGAAAGTATTTCCCAAACTCTGCTTTACTAATTGGGGACGAAGGTCATTATAGTAACTTAACATACCCATAAGGGTAGATTGGCAATTTAGCTAAAAAATGATTGATGACATCATCACTTAACGCCTTAAACCCAACAGAATGAGTTTTTTAGATATAATTTTATGAAAGTGAGGGGTCTACTAGACATTATTTTCATTTTTGGGTGTTACTCCAAGTTATTTTCAATTTTAAAGGTGGTACCAGATAATTTCCCTTTTTTATATTTGGAACGAAACTAAAATGATAGAATAAGGTTTCGTCGTTCCATCATTTTGCGTTTCTAGTGTTTTTTTTTCCCCTTTTGGTTAAAAAAAATTCGAAAAACACTAAATTGACACCAAACGCTTTATTCCGTTTTTTTGTTTCCATCATCAGAAACTTTTTTCTGGATGACTACCAAACGTAGCCTTGGTGTCACGGTCACCTAATAGTGTTTGTTAGGAGTGTGACTAAACCATCCGATAGGTGTTAATGCTAATTTATACAACCAGTCGATTGTACGAGTAGTGGATCAAAACTCTGCTCATGTGTGGCAATTAAGGGTGTCAATAGGGAAGGTTTATGGTATTTGGAATGGGTTCGTAGATTGTATTGGTACATGTATCAAGTTGTCAATCTCAAAATCATCTCATTTAATTAATTGGATCGAACCTAGGTCTTCATCTCGATTATTAATAGGACGGAATAGTACCAATTCCTAAATGGATCTAGACATTGTAGAAAAGGGAAAATAATTTCAATGTTTCCTAACGAAATGGTTCCATTATTAATGTTGTGGATCTTTTCATCATTATGAGATCTAAAGTGTCCTTTTACTTTAGAAAGCAACTTAGAATACAAAATCATGATGAATTTCATGGTTTTTCTTCTTCAAACTCTTTAAGATCACTTGTAAGCTTATCAAAATAACAATTAAGAATAACAAGCCTCGTTATAGTTTCAGCATCATCACCAATAAGTTTATATAACAAACTAAAGGTCTACCGGCTAAAACCTTCATTAGAGAAAAGACTACCTAAATACATCCGACTACAATCATAAAACTTGAACATGAGAACATAAACATACCCTTTAAAATGGTAATGACGGTTCCGGTTTTCATTCGGTACCTAACTAGTATTTCGGTACTAGCACCGTTGGAATCCCATTCCATCCTATTTATTATCTGGTACCAATATCAGATCCATGTACCACTCTATTTATTAATAGGACGGTCGAATACCGAGTTTCAGTAGGACGGCTCCTAGTTATGCTCCCAAATTCAGACACTTAAGGTGGCTTGTGTAAAATTAGAGCTTTGAATGGAATTAAAGATATATTATTCACTGTTTATGAGCATACTTATATACACAATTACATCAAGAGATCCCATTGATTAAGGGATAAGAGAGGCAAGAGATTACAAGAATAAATATTGCTAAAATGATAAGGAAGAAAGAGATTGAGATGAATGCAAACATAGCAAAGATATATACAAATATAAGGGAGACAAGTTGGCAAAGATAAGGATTGATAGTTGGCGCCAGTGGGTTCCACCCATTGAACCCGTGTGTGTAATACTCCCCCTCAAGTTGGAGTGTGTTTGGTAGTAACGCCCAACTTGGAAATAAGGAATTGAAAAAAGGTCACGTCCAAGAGGTTTAGTGAGCAAGTCAGCCAGTTTAAATCGTGATGGAACATGTGTCGTGGAGAAGCAACCAAATTGAAGGCATTCCTGAACAATATGACAATCAATGTCAATGTGTTTGGTAAGCTCGTGAAACACAAGGTTGGCAGCAATATGTAGAGCAACTTGGCTACCGCTGTAAAGACGCATATGTTGGGGATGCAGGATGCCAAGATCGGCAAGTAGACAATGTAGCCAAATGAGCTCGCATTTGGCATTAGCCATGAAATGGTATACAACCTTGGTTGAGGTCAAGATACCATTCGCTACTTCTTTGATTTCAAGGAGATAGGGCTACCACCTAGAAGAGCAACATATCCAGTGACTGACTGACAAGTAGTGGGGCAGCAGCCCAATCAGAGTTTGAAAAATCCATCAAATTGAGGGAGCTCTTTGCAGAGAACATAAGTCTAGCATGGGAGAGGACTTGAGGTAGCGTAAGGCATGCATGGTAGCATCCAAGTGGGGTTGCCTCAGTTGTTGCATAAACTGGCTTAATGTAGTGGCGGCATAGGATATATCAGTGTGGGTGATGGTGAGGTAGATCATTCTACCAATAAGGCACCGATATACCGATGGATCACTTAGTGCAGGGCCAATATGAAGATCCAATTTGAGTTTCTACTCCATGGGAAATGGCACAGGCTTCGACCCAAGCACACTAGACTCAAAGAGAATGTCCAGGGTGTACTTGCCCTAAAAAAGAAAGATTCTGACGAGGTTGCAGGCAACTTCTTTACCAAGAAAGTATTTGAGTTTACCCTAATCATTCAAGTGAAAACGATTGTGTAAGAAGTTGATGTGCCGTATGATTGTAGATGAATCATTCCCTGTAACGATAATATCATCTACATGGACCAGAATGACAGTGTAGCTGGTGGTAGTGATTTGAACAAATAGAGAGTAGTTGCCCAAAGACTGTGTTAAACCAGCATCCAAAAGGGAACTAGTCAATGTGGCAAACCAATTACGAGATGCATGTTTAAGACCATACAACGACTTGTGAAGCTTGCAAAATCGAGTCTCCTCCTGTTTGGAATAGCCTGGAGGAGGCACATATAATGTCCTTATAGAGATCACCATGAAGGAAGGTGTTGTTGACATCCAATTGATGAAGATGTCAATCATGAATAGTGGCAATAGCAAGAAGACTGCAAACTGTGACTAGCTTGGCAATCAGGGCAAACGTATCAGTATAATCAAGGCCCTCCTATTGCGTGTAGCCTTTGGCGACAAGTTGTGCTTTATAGCGCTCGATACTTCCAATCTGCACAATGCTTGACCTTGTTGACCCATTTACACCCTATCGAACGCTTACCTGCAGGAAGAGGCTACAAAGACCAATTGTTATTCCGTTCCAGGGTATGAATTTCCACCTTTATGGAATTATGCCAGTGGGTTGGCTTGATTGCCTCTGTGAATGTACGGGGCTCATGATATGAAGATAAAGCAGTAATAAAAGAAAAATGGGAGGGGGACAAGTTATGATAAGAAAGAAAATCAATAATGGAGTAGGGAGTAGTACCTGTGGACAAGGGCATAATGGGGAGAAACTGAGGAACAAACATAATCCTTGAGACGAGTGGGAACCAGGTGGGGGCAGTTAGAACGCCGTGGAGGGGTGGAGGCAATGGGGGGTGGAGTAGCAGGCGGTGTGGGGAGTACTTCAAGGATGAGCACAGGCGCTGAAGGAGGGGAGATGTGTGTGGAGAGGTCCTCATGGATGGGGAGAGGCATGACGGATTGGGAAGATACTTCAGAGATGCGAGAAAAGGAAAATCTGTGTTCATGAAATGTGACATCCTGAGATATAAAAACCTAACAAGAAGTGAGGTCATAGACTTGATATCCTTTTTGTCCAAATGGGTATCCGAGAAAGATGCAAAGACTAGTGCGGAAATCAAACTTACGCCGACTAGGGGAGTGGTTATGAGCGTCGCATTGGGATCCAAAAACGCGAAGATTTTCATAAGATGAGACTTGGTGGAAAAGGATCTCATAGGGGAATTTGCCATCTAGAATGGGGGTGGGCAACCTGTTAATTAAGTACGCAGCGGTTAAGATGCATTCACCCCAAAAACGAATGGGGAGATGGGCTTGGAATCGTAGAGCACAAGCAACCTTCAGGAGGTGTCGATGCTTGCATTTAGCCACCCCATTCTATTGGGGGGTGCCAACACAAGAGTGTTTGTGGATAATGTCATTGGTAGCATAAAATTGAAGCATTGGTTGTGAAAAAAATTCTAGGCCATTATCAATGAGGATGGATTTTATGCATGAAGCAAATTGGGTGTGTACCATTTCATAGAAATCAATTAGTTGTCCCTGAGTCTCAGACTTGTAACGCATGAGACAGATCAAAGTTGCACAAAAAAAGTCATCAAAAAATAATGAGCACCAGAGAGAGAAGCTGTGTGGTATCCTCCCTAGATATCACAATGGATGAGTGCAAAGAGGTTGGTGAAACGATTATTACTTAAAGAAATGATAAACGAGTTTGCTTAGAGAGATGACATACATCACAGGGGGAAGGGGAAAATAAAGCATGAGACGTATTTAAAATTAAAGGAGACAAGAGACGAAGGCGATCTGTGGAAGGGTGGCCAAGATGCATATGCCATAAGGGTGAAGCTCGAACAACTAAAGAAGAATGCAATGGTGAAAGAATAGGTTTTGGCTAGCTGGGAGGAGATATGTAGTAGAGACCATCATGCATCGTTCCCACCCCAATTAGCCTCTTCGTTGACAGGTCCTGTATAGCACAAAAAGTGGGGAAAAAGGTTATGGTACAGTTCAAAGAGGAGGTTAATTTACTAATGGAAATTAAGTTAAACTGAAAAGATGGAACGCAAAAAACTTTATGTAGAGTAAGGGTAGGGTTAAAGGTTTTGACACCCGATGTGTGATAGGAATGGTTTATCCATTAGGGAGGAGCACAGGAGAAGCAGTAGGGTAAGGGGTGGTGTTGGTTAAGCCAGAGAGATCATGGGTCATGTGGTCAGAGGCCCCACTGTCGAGTATCCAAGAGGAAGAAGTCATACCTGAGATGAAGAGACTAGTCACAGTACCTGCTAGGTGTGCACTGGGAGATGGAGAATCCAACAGTGTGAGGACCTGCTGGAACTGAGCATGGCTAACCTCAGGATTGGAGGGTGCATTGGAAGTGATGCCCCAAGAAGTATGACGAGCACGGGGCTGATGACCGAGAGGGTAGCCGTGAAGTTGCCAGCATGTGGTACGGGTATGACTGTGAACCTTGCAATTGTTACACCACTGACACTTCCAAGTTAGAGGTGGCATTGACTGAAAAAGTGTCCTTGGCGACTACCATGGCAGCTTATCTAGCACGGGTGGTGCAGAGAGAGTGCATTATTGTTCCTCTTGGAGAAGCAAGTAATAGAAACGGTAGACATCAGACAAGGGATCTATTGTTAGGATTTGAGAACGGGTGGATGCATAATTGTCAGAGAGACCCATCATGAACTGATAAACATGTTCCTATCGGATGGCGGAATGGAGCGCAAATTGGGCACCACAAGAACATGTTGGGACAACCACATAAATAGGGAGCTCGTCCCACAATACCTTCAACTGCATGTAATACGAGGCAAGAGAATCAATGCTTGGTGAATATTGAAGATGGAGATCTTAAGGTGAAATACACGAGGGGCATTGTTGCGTGTGACACGCTCCTTAAGGTCCTTCCAAACTGAAGAAGTCATCTCAGCATAAATGACGCTATCAGCGAGAGTAGGAGATAGTACATTCAGGATCCATGAGAGGACCATAAAGTTGCAATGCTGCCAAGTTTGAACCACGAACGGAGGAGAAGCTGATGGGAAAGAGAACCATTGACAAACATCATCTTGTTCTTAGCATAGAGAGCCATACGCATAGCATGCCGCCAGGTAGGGTAGTTATCCCTAGTTTAGGGGGTCGATACAAGGATGATGCCGGGATTATCAAAGTGATGATGAGCATAGAGAGAGGGGTCGACCATCCCAATGGTGGCTGAGGTAGTGGGTTTGCTACAATAGGAGTGCCAAAGGTGAGGGCGGTTTCTTGAGACATGGAGAAGAAGAAAAAAAAAACTCACAATTATTGCTCTGATGCTATGTAAAATTCAAGCTTTGAATGGAATTGAAGATATATTATTCACTATATATGAGCATACTTATATACACAATTACATTAAGAGATCTTATTGATTAAGGGATAAGAAAGGCAAGAGATTACAAGAGATAATATTGCTAAATTGATAAGGAAGAAAGAGATTGATATAAACACAAATATGGTAAAGATATATATAAATATATGGAAAGGATAAAGATTGATAGTTGGCGCCAGCAAGTTTCACCCGTTGAACCCATGTGTGTAATAGCTTGTGACATCACTATGGATGGAAAGACACACCAACTGACAATCTCAAGGGAATAAAGATAGAAGGATGGCCAAAAATCACAACACTGTGTGGGATGCAATAGAGTTTTAATGAGTTGCGCATTCTAGGAGCAAAATTGTTGATCTATAAACTCAAAATCCAAGTCACATAGTAATCCATAGGTTGAAGTTGTTGTACTTTAAAATCCGGTAGGGTGGGAATTCATATATCCATATATCCTCCCAAAGATGGATATGCTTCCATTGCCAATCGTCCATAAAAGGCCTGGCATAAGGATTTTCCTACCTTCTAGTATACTCCATCACGCACAAGAAGGTTTGTTACTGATACTTGCATGTAAGAAATTAATCACATTGTGGGAAGTACACCCATTTCATGAAGGTTGCATACTTTGAATGAGTATCATGAAACAGTCTCCAAGGTACTTTGGCTAACATAGCCCGGTTGTGAAGACTTGGGTCCTAAAGGCCTAGCACCCCAATGTCTTTGGAATTGCATAGTCTTTTCCATGATATCCAGGGGATATTTTAGGCTGCTTAGTCCATTGCTCCCAGTAAGGATTAAAGTATCGGTATTGATCTCCGTATCAATTGACCAAAATTAAGATACGTATCGGAGGGTATCGTATCGTATCGGAGATACGTTAAGATACGCTAAAGATACGCATATAAATGGATATGAAACACCTTTTTAAATACTTTTGCATAAAAAATTTGTTAAAAAAAGCTATTGATAACATATATTATGCATAAACACTAAATTGAGGTTATCGCACTAAGAATTCAAGGTTTGTTGTTATCCCCTAAATGTAAAATCCTTGTTCCCAACCTTGATTTCCATTTTAGTTAGAGAGAAATATAGCTGGTAGCAACTTTGGAACAAAAACCCCTCAAAAAATCGTGTTTTCTGAAAAAATACCCATCTTGGCCATTATATGACTGTAGCGCACTGTATCGATACATACCGATACGTACTAATTGATACATATCGATACTCACCAATACGTACTGATACTCATCGATACGTATTGATCGATACATACAAATACTCATCGATACGTACCGATACATACCAAAATGTATATTTCACCTCGATTTTATATTTTTCATAGAGTATCAGTACGTATCGATAGTGTATTGGTGCATATCGGTATGTATCCTAGGATATATATCGATACGAAAGGATTTTAAAAATTTCATGTATCATATCGGTGTGTATCGTATCGGTAGGATAAATTTAAGATACGTATCGTAGGGTATCGTATCAATATCGGAGATACTTTAAACCATGGCTCCCAGAAGCAACTGGAAGATTCTTTACTTATTTGGGAAGCTGAAAATTTGAAATGAGTAGCTGCAAAATTTGACATTGGAAGGGGGAATCGATTTTAATAGAATTTTCTTACCCACATGTGACAAAAACTGTCTTTTCCAACCATGCATCCGTCGGTTTGTTCAATCACTGTTCTCATGAAATAATTCCAACTTAGAAATTTCAAATTCCACAAATAAAACTAAATATATCATCGGAATTTTCAATGTATGGAATCTTAAGAAACCTATAGAACCATCTTATGAGGCAAGAAACTGGCTTAGGACTAAAGGAAAGTTTAAATTCTTGAGATTGGTAGCCTGACCACTAGCTTGGTAGAACAAGTCTAAGCGTTCCTTCGATTAGCATATCTCCCGAAGGTTCACCTCCAAAAATAACTAACAATCGTTAGCAATAAGAAATGTGTAATGGTCTAACTTTGCTTTCGTATCTTAACACCAAGGAAGAAGAAAGTGCCTAAAAAATGGCATTTGAGACTTTGGTGACATTTTCTTTTGTACTGTTAGGGAAAAAATTCTCTGAGCTAGTAGGGTAGAGTAGGGCCAATAAACTACCCAACGATTTAAATAGGCTGACAATACGGCCCTTCATTGTTCCATTAAGGGTTTCTTTCTTTCTTTTTTTCTTTTTTTTTTTTTTTTTTTTTTTTGATAAAAACATTAAGGGTTTCTTTCCCTGCAGTTATTTCTTGGTACATACTCTCTATACATCTAGAAGGTACAAATCCAAGAGGATATATATATATATATATATATATGATAACTATGCAGGTATCATAGCATTTGTGTGTTCAAAGCAAATCATAAAGAGTGGTGACAAACGCACATCCAATTCAATTGATATAGTGAAAGTGATGATCTCTCTCTCTCTCTCTCTCTCTCTCTCTCTCTCCCCACGTGGGATTACCAAGTCCATTATTCAAAAAGATAATTGATACTTTTAAGAAATAAAGCCTTTAGTCAGAATTTCAAAATTCATGTATTCAACCATACTTCCATGGTCAATTTAAGTATCCTCCATGAGGGGCCATAGGTCATTTTATTTCTTCTCTTTCTATTTACATGTTATTATATTAAAAGGTGAGAGAAGTTTGTCGGTTTGACAAAGAAAATATCAGGCCAACTGGCAAATAGGGAGGGTATGCGGGAAAATATTCAATGCACATCAAGAGGGCAGTGCAGTCTTGGCAATCCTCATAGGGCAAGAAAGCCTATGGATCTCCACCCATAATTAGAAGGTACATGGACAATCAAAGAACAAATGATCTTTACTTTCGAGTCCTACCCAACAGAAGAAGGGGGAACCTCGATGGATCACTTGCACAACTAATCCTTGGTAGGGAGGGCTTAAATCATACACCTCCAAGGTATGAATGACTGACAACGAATAAAAGACTGAAACCAAATGGCACGTGCCCAGCCCACCTGCACGACTGTCTCAAGATGCCTTAAGCAGTTAAGTCCGGATCAGGTCCTCGTATAGTTTCTGATCTACATATAGAATCCGCTCAATCTCTATTTTTTTCCACATTAATTAGATTTCAAGTGTGAATCAAACACCGTATAAAAAACATTGCCGTATGGAGACCTGATCCAAAATCATAGCAAAGGTGGTGGAAAAAGACCTGACCCATCAAATGGAATCACAACACATGCATGCAATCAATATTCATCACAACTAGTGCTCTTATAGACAAGATAAAACACCCTTAGAGAGACTAACCTTTAATTAATCTCTCTATTTTTATTTTTACTTTCATAGAAAAAGTATATTACATATGTTTCATTATGTTACAACATTACATGAACTAGAAGAAGAGGAAGAGGATGGATAATCCATCTGAGACAACAAATCCTCCAAGTAATCTGACCCCAAATCCTGCAATTCCACAACTGAAGAAGAGTTCTCTGATTCTGATTTGATCCCACCAGTATTCATTCTATGGATGATAGAGTTAGAGTTGGAGTTGGAGTCAGGATTCACTCCTTGCTCTACAGAGTTGGCAGCAGCAGCAGCAGCAACCTCAGCTGGGAAATTCAATAGTGCCTTAGCACCCCTCATCTTAAAAGCAGCCCTGTCATAAGCCAAAGCAGCAGCCTCTGCAGTATCAAACGTGCCAAGCCATAAACGCGCGCCGTGTCTTGACGAGTCACGGATTTCAGCGGCATATTTCCCCCACGGCCGGCGTCTTACGCCTCTATAATGCTTCTTTCCGACGCGCCCACTCGGTTCTAAGCCAGCGTGATTGTGGTGGAGTGTTGTGTCTATGGAAGGAAGCCTTGGATTGGTGATAGCCATGGCCTCATTTAGGACTTCACATAAGACCATATCTAGTGAATCACTCTCATTGAGAGGTAACTCAGTGAAAAGAGGTAACTGATGATCAATTCCAGTCATGAAGATAGGGGAACTTGTGGGCAAGTGGGTCTATTTGTATGGATTTGGGGGATTTAGAATTTAGGGGTAGGCTGAAAAGTCAGGAGTTGTGTGGGGCCCATATTTTGACCGGAGAAAACAAAGTTGGTGGGTGTGAGACGAACAACTGCTGAAAAACGCTATCTATTATGGGTTTGGATGGTTGTGTGGAATCATGTACTTGCAACTTGCAACATACACTTGATTTTAGAGGATATTACAATCGTGCCATTGGCCTTTAATTAGGTATTAATGTGTGAAATGAGAATTGCAAAATAATCGTTTATTGAAATTGAATCGAATCGTTTATTAATTAGTTTGATTTTATTATTAAGAAGTAAAATGGATTATTAAATGGTTCGATTTTTATTTTAAGAAACTAAAATCATTTAAACTATTGATTTCGAAGTGCAAGTAAGGAAAATCCGGGCATTAGTGGTGGGGGAGACATTATTAAAAACAATAACGGGAATGTTTTTGCTGCATTCTCTAATTTCTATGGGGTGTATTCAAATTTAATGGCTGAGTTGCGAGCCCTTAGAGATTGATTGAAATTGTGTGGGGAATTGGACCTCTCTGATTTTGATAGTAATTCTGATTCTTCCTTGATTGTGAAGTTGGTTACCCAAAGATCCTGTAATTTGTGGAGTTGTTGGTATTGGTTTCAGGAAGTTATCAACTTCTGCGATTCTCTGAAAGCCCACATTTCGTTTTCATTTCGGGAAAGTAATCGAGCAGCGGATTGGTTAGCTAATTTTACTTATGAGACTACAATAAATTTGATTTACTATGGTGATGATCCTCTTCCAAATGATCTTAGTTGCATCATTCGAGAGGACAAAGCTAGTTTACCGGTCTTTAGAATGTAATAATTTATTTTATAAGGGTTTTCTTTTGGGGTAAAGCGGGTTATGTCCCCTTGTGTTGGGGTTAAGCGGGTTATGTCCCCCCTTGTCTTTTTATTATTAGTTTTATTTTTAATAAAACTCTAGGGACTATCCCGGGTCCAAATAATATTCAGGATAAAAAAAAAACTATTGATCGTATATATATATATTATTATTGAACCGATTATATATATTAAATCGATAAAAACTAGTTAGTCTTGGCATTCTATGTACCCTCATTAATGTAAACTATGTAAATTATTTCAAGTTTTTTTTTAGTCAATTTTAGTGTTGATGTTGTGGTTGAACCCTAGTAGCATTAGATGTATCTATTAGGTTTCAAAAAGTTTCATTACCAATTGGATCCAAAATTTGAGAAGTGACAAATTGTTATTTTCATTTGATTTTAGTGGTTCCCCTCAGACTTGTCCCGTGGTTTTTCTTTTATATTGAAAGATTTACTACGTTAAATCTTTTTGAAAGTTTCATTGTTGATTTCCACGTTACATCCATATTTGTGATCAACACACAATTTCGTCGGTGTCTATAATTTCATGAGCTGTCATATCTTTAACTTACAATCTTACATAGGTGAGAAAGTTTTCCACCCCTTTCCCAACATACACACAAGGAGAGAGAGAGAGAGAGAGACCTAATTTGGTGTTAAAGTTACCACATCAAGTTCGCAATGCATTTTGAATTTTTGACATGTTTTTGTAAGGAATTTTACAAAAAGTTATTATATTATTTGGTTTATTCATCATTCTTGATGTAACCTTCAGTTTGGATTATCTAGGCATATGTGAGCCAGAGAGAGAGAGACCTAATTAGGTTGAAGTTACCTCATCAAGATCTCATTGTATATTGAACGTTTGACAAGTTTGTAAGAATCAACAAGAGTTAGTATCCAATTTGGCTTCTTCATCATTCTTTCTGAATAAGGTTAACTTTCACAATAATTATTTTGAGAGATAGAGAAGGTAAATTCCAAGAAAGAGAGAGAGAGTGGTAGGTTGGTTATGTGTCTAAAATGTATTTTGAGAGATAGAGAAGGTAAGTTTAGAGGGGGAGAGAGAGAGAGAGAGAGGTTGGTTATGTGTCTAAAATGTATTTTGAGAGATAGAGAAGGTAAGTTTAGAGAGAGAGAGAGAGAGAGAGAGAGAGAGTGCTAGGTTGATTATGTGTCTAAAATGCTTTTTGGGCAAGAGAACCCTGCCCAATTTGGGATGGGAGTAACATGGTTTTTACGTAATTATTTGTGTTTGAGCATAGAACCACACAAGCGGACAAGGTTTTCTTCTCTATGCTTTTTATATGAGAAAAAAAAAAATTGAATATATCAATAAAGAAATTTTTTTTAATTAAACTCAGTTAATAAAATGAGTAGTAATCTTTTAGGTGATTGATTAAACTAATTTCATTCCCAAAATAAAATGGAATTATTCATTCTCTACCAATTTACTTTCTTTCTTTTACTGAATAATGAATTCTCTTTGAAATTTCTGAGGAGGAACAATGAGCTTTGGGAAATTTCACCATAGTTAAGAGTCAATTTTAAAATTACAAATTTTGTTACTCAAATACAAGTCTTTGTTAAAGCCTATTTAAAATTTGGGATAAGGTTCCTAAATGGTTGACTCTATGCTAATGGGAGCTCACGAGAAAACATCAACAAAAGAGGAGTTTCCGTATTCCATAAAGGGAAAGGAGGTCATTTTATCCCTTCTTATGTCTGGACATAGGGGCCATTTTGTCTTTCATACTTATTTTTTTCCCTTAAAATTTAGTAATTTATTTTGGATAAATTTATTATTCCACTTGATTTAGGAAACAATATATTTTTGCAAGAGCTTGAAATCAAAATTTTTTTTTTTAACAGAAAATGCGAGCCACAACCCAAGGAAATAGTTAAAAAAAAAAATACATTAATTGATCATTTTTTTAAAAATAATTAACTATTAATTGGTCAATTTTTGTGTTGAATAACTCCTTTTGCTATATTAAATTCTAACCCATAAGCTTGATCCATTAAGTGGAGGAATCAACAGGCAAATGAAGATACACCCACGGTCCTAGTCAAACCGAAAAGTGCAGACTATCATATGGAAATTGCTCATCTTGTATATAAAAACACTGAGAACTTGGAGATTTTTCGATATGGGATTTTAACATTTTTCCTCACGTCGTGTTAGTAGATGAAAAAAATGCAGAATCAAGAGCTTTGATAGCCAATTAGATTCTAATCCAATAATATCAACTATTAGGTGGAATGCATATCCAAAGTCCTAGACAATCGATATGGGAGATGATTAAATAATAGGTGGAAGTGATTGAAATTATTGATGGTATTAAGCCCATCTATCACTAATATTTTTATGGGAAAAAAAAAAACCCAGAAAACAGCATAGCCTTGACACAGAGATATAGGGAGGGGTGAAATGACTGCTCCACCCCATGAAAAACAAAAACCATACCGTTGTCGATGCTTCTGCCCATGTGGTTCCATTGATTCCCACGCTGTCTTTTATGGAATCTCTTCGATAAAATATATATATATATATATATATAAGTCTAATGTTTTCTATTCGTGAGAGACCCCTATGCTTAGGGGTGTTAATTCCAAGCCCACACTGGTAAGTCCGATCGAGTCTGATAGGTTTATGGCTCGACTTGGACTGGCCCTATTAATAGATGTGTTGGGCTTGAGCTCGACACGTATGTTTATAAACAGATAGTACACAGTGCAACCACCTAGCCCGACAGGAGGCCGACCAGCCCAACATATTTATGATCCTAACCTGAACCAATTCCTTTAAGCTCAACCTCTTTAATACTACTTGGAATTTTCATTTTGCCACCAATAAAATTGAAAACTAAAGCAAAAGCCTAAGTGTCTTTAACAATAGAAAATTAAAATGCAAAAAATGAAATTTATGTAATTGTGGTGGTGAATTAATGGTGGGTTTTCTGGATATGCTTGAGGTAGAACTATGCTTTTAATGGAATAAGCTTGACAACTTGAATACTTCAACTAATGCATATAAGTTAAGAAGGCATGTTTAGAGTCCGTTTAAGATAAATAGATATGTAGCCTAACTAAGGTCTGGTTAAGACTCGTTTATGGCAGCCCGATTATAACCCAAGACAGACCAACCCGATTCTAAATCATACAATATCTGTCGTAACTAAGCCCGTTTAGCTAAACAGATGTTCACGATGTAGCCCTAAAATTTTTGCTGAGCCGAACTTGTCTTGACCGAGACCAACCCATCGCGACTGATTGACACCCCTACCTACGCCTATAGAGAAGGGTGCGGACCCTCCACACAAATAAAGGGTTAATTACAGTGGCCTCCCCTGTAATTTGCCCTAATGTTATAACCATCCCCTGTGGAACTGATAATTATTCTGTTACCCTTGCAGTTGATGGTGTTAACTAAATAAATTGAAATGACAATTTTATAACCACAAAAAGAACCAATATTAATGGAATTTAATCATTGGATCCAAGATAGAGATACAGTGTGATCAATCATTGATGCTAAGGTTTCATCACTATGGGAAACAGCCTAAGGGTTGCAATAAAATTGTCGTAACTCTCTCAGGGAAGAAACAAACCAGGAAAGCATTTTTGAAGTTCAAATCCGAATATAAAGTCAACCAAAAGCCACTGCCTACCAGTGTTATCAATTCGGCCAAATAATTCGCGAATTATTCGGCCGAATCGAATTTTTCCGAATTTAATCAAAAATTCTGACCGAATTCGAATTAAAAATAAAATTCGGTAAAATTCACGATTTTTTCAAAAGTGAATATAAAACGCGAATAATTCGGACCGAACCGAATTAAACCGAATTATTCGGTCCACTTAAACAGTATTTAAAAAAAAAAACCCAATAAGCTTTTTTACCCTTTTTTTGACCGAATCTTTAAATTAATCAATCGTATTATTCCGAATAATTCTCCGCCCGAATAATTCCCGAATCCGAATTTGCTAACTATGCTGCCTACACATCTAAACATTTAAAATAAAATGTCAAATCCAACGAGTCAAATCCAACGAATCAAATCAAAACCAGAAAAGAAATACAATTGAAAACTCTACAACTAATGGCCTGCGCAAAGAACTATAAAGAAGGGTTTAGAATATCTTTTAGTAGTAGAGGTACAACAAATAAGAACAAAAATATGGGGATTTATTCATGGGATAGATGGATTAACAAGATTTCAATGGTCGGATGACTCAGATCGAGAACAAGAGAGAGAATGGCGGAATGCATTGGTTTTCTGTTCTATTTTCATTTGATTAGTAGAAAACTCATATTTCCAATTATTGATTTCTCTATATAGCTCAATCATATTTGGTACTGTTGCATATCGCCGGAGTGAAGAAGTTCTTGCTTGCAGATCACCAAAGAGAAAAGATTCTTGCTCACAGGTCATCAGAGATGATCAGTGTTATCAATTCGGCCGAATAATTCGATCGAATTATTCGGCCTGAATCGAATTTTTCCGAATTTAATCAAAAATTCTAACCGAATCCGAATTAAAAATAAAATTCGATAAAATTCGCGATTTTTTCAAAAGTGAATATAAAACACGAATAATTCGGACCGAACCGAATTAAACCGAATTATTTGGTCCACTTAAACAGTATTTAAAAAAAAAAACAAAACAAAACCCAATTAGCTTTTTTGACCGCTTTTTTGACCGAATCCTTAAATTAATCAATCGAATTATTCCGAATAATTCTTCGCCCGAATAATTCCCGAATCCAAATTTGCTAACTATGGAGATGATAGGATCATAAGAAAGGAATGGGATTATAATGAAAGGGAGGTCATCAAAGATGAGAGATTCTTACTCACAGTTCATGAGAGATGATAGATTCATAAGAAAGAGATGTGCTTACAATGAAAGGGAAGTTCAGGTACCTCGTCGGAGGCTTCATCGTTGGTTGTTTGTCGTCGATGGATGGGGAAAAAAATGTAGAATGTTGGGTTTGGGTTGAAAAGGTAGAATAGGTAGTTCAAGTACCTAAAAGGGTATTTTTATCTTTTAAAAAAAATCTATCACATGATGTCACTAATTAACAGTTTATGTCTAATGAAGTTGATACCGTCAATAGTAAAGGGTACAGAGTAATTATCAGTCCTACAGATGATGGTTATAAACTTATAACATTAAGGTAAACTACAGGGGAGATCACTGTAATTAACCCATAAATAAATCAATAAAACAGTAGTAATTAAGGAATGGTAACTTTCGTAATTTGACACAATTTGAGGGGCAGTCAAAAAAGTGGTCAGCTTCTAGATCCTTAGTGGTATTATTCTTGATGATGAAGCCTTTCTTGGAGGTGACGTTAATGCGTGGAATCTGGGACCGAAGAGACTTCCCTGTCATGCCATTAACCAACGGTTCCCTATTCCACATTTAGTGTTGGGTCCCAAACAACAATTCCAGGAACAATCTTTGCTTTTTAACGTTTTTCCAAAGTCTCAGTTAGTCAGGTTTGAATATTTGAAGAGGAATCTAAATTTAGTGAATCGAGACTGTAGTTGTTATGGTGCATTCACACTTTCATAGGTCCAAAAGAAATGGTCTAATAGAAGGATGAGGAAACCCAACTGCTCCCCTGCTCCTATTAGTATTTCAAGTGTCTTATTAAAAATAAAACAAAAAATAAGTGTTGATACAGTCTCTCAATATTGTTGGGATAAGACTACATAATACTGCATTAATTGTTATGCCACTTTTTCTTTCTATCTTTTTTCTTTTTTTTTTTCTATGATTTTTTTTAGTTTTCGCCATTGATTACTAATCAAGCCACTAGAATGGAATAAGATCACACTTTGTTAAGTAAGCGTTTAAGATACCAGATAGACATTCTTTCGACAGATTTAAATAGGCCTTCGGACTACATAAGGCCATAGAGACCGACAATAGGGTTCCAACCTTAACAGAGATTTGATTAAGGAACGCTAACAGAGATCCTAATGAAGGCTTTACTAAGGATCCTAATAGGGGAGTTATCTCGCATGTCATAGAGAAAGGTACTTGGAGATGATTCTAGATTCCTAAATGAGTCATCCATACCCAGAGTGTGATCCTTTTTTATCGTTTTTCCAAAACCTTGTTGTTTATTGGGAAGTGCCTTGGTGAAGTTGCTTGCGAGACAAAATCTCCCTTTCAGTCGAATATACTCTATTAAAGCAAAGCCAAGAGGCAATAGTGGCATCAGTCTTCTCGTTCCATGAGGAAAAGATCCGGAATGGCCTATTTTCATGTCTCTAAAATGTTAGAATGGCTTAATTGGTTTTGGTTTGGACTCTGCTCTCCTAACGTCGCAGAAAGCCATTCGTCAAGTGGTACCCCTCTATCCCTCCCTTTCTGAGAGGTGATCCGTCAATCGTTTTTCAACCTCAAGGTGGATTTCAATTTTTTTTTTCCCTTTTAGAAAGAGCAGATACAACAATAACGATAAAAAAGAAATTTGGGAGATGATAAAGGACCGCTAGAGGCCAACTTGAACGTCAGTCCCTAAAAAAATGTTCAGGTATAGTGGCGAAGAACGCTTGAAAAGTGTCTTTAGCTGAGTTAGCTGCTCCGTATGACTAGAGTAGGTGTTTAGCGTAGTTGGTTAAGAACTGCTTATCAAATTTGCCTTCTTCAAGTTGATGTCATTTCCTGAACAAACTCAGATGAGAAAAGAAATCTGGCAAATGAATAGAAAACTTGAGGTCCTCCTGTATACAAATTTTGTATCCCATCGAATTGCCATTGGTGGCTTTTAGAGAATGTGCTATTTTAGTTTCGGGTGTGAGCATGTTGAGACCCCATCCTCCAAAAATATAAACAATAATAAATAATAAAAAAATAGAAAAATAAAAATCTCTGGTCGTGTTCACATGCTTTGAAAGTTGGAGAAAGGTGTTTAGCCGAGTTTGAACCAAACCCATGAGGTTGATGCTTCTTTCCTATTGGTGTTTCAAGGATGAAACCCCCAAAAGTTTCTTTTCAATGGAGCTATGATCACTATCGAACATTGGTCCTGCGGAAGCACTGTTTGCCGTATGGGGGCTTATCCTGGGGGCTATGATTGCTACCACGGAGCATCCTTTTTCAAAAAAACGTGGATAGATGATGGTTGATGAATACATGACAAAGAAACACATGAGAAACTTCTATCTATCTGGGTCCCACTAAGTGGAAATCTCTTAAAGGCCCAAAAATCATATTGATCCAATGACACTAGAGATTTAAAAATGCTTTATGAAAATGCATAATGAGATTCCAATATTATCCACGTCTTTAGTTTTAATTTAGAATTCTATTATAGAATTCGTATATTTATGTGAATAACAATGCATGTCAAAATAAGAACACACAACGAACACTAGGATAGCCTAGTGGTGGCAGTTTCGACTTGAAGAGTTGGCGCCCAAGGGAAGAAGCCTTGGGATCGAACCCTTGTCGTACGCTTTGTGTGTCAAATTCTCCTCAACATTAAAGCAGAGGAAGCCCTTCAAAGACAACGAGATAGATCAAATAGTCATTCTCAAATAATAAAGGAAAAGCCGCAATTATAAAATAAGAAAGAGAAGATACAATCTCCCAATTGCATTTACCTTTATGAGATCCCATTGTCATTTTGTTGATTTTATGGAATAGAATTTAATTTTATTCTTTAATTTCAATCTAAATCTCTTTGAATTTTGTGAATGTCTTTTTTTATTGTGGTATTAATTGAACCAATGAAAGTAAGGGAGTAAAAAATGCTATTGGGCAAATGATAACTGGTAGAAAAATTTAGAGAAAAATAATGTCATTGATATAGAACTTCTACTTTTCTTTCCTTTTTCACTTGCACATAGATGTATGATTGAGGAAGAAACCTCAAGAAGAAGTCCAAACAAGGATAATGTTGGGCATATGAGGCAAAAATGGAACAAGGTGAAGTGGTCTAGACAATGTAGGTAAATCAATTTCAGAACATTAGTTTTTACACTATCATCAACTTAATGTATTTTTTGAGTCGTTTAGAGGCCGAACCTATATATTGAAGCTCAAATAAGAAGAATTGCAGCCCTTCAAATCATATTCTAGTATCATTTGAATCAAGAAAATCTGAATTTTTATGAGGGAGATAATGTCTTGATCATTATCTATTGTGTAGGTTTTTCGGAATTCATGTTTTGCACATGACGTGTCTTTAACGACATTTCGAGGTGGCTTAATGACAATCTAAAGAAGGAAGATATATATTTGTTGTTGTGGCATTTGTGGCTTTGACTAGTCTTTATTTTGATGGAGTTGTAGTCAGTCTATGTTGGAAATTAATTGTACAAGTGAACTATGAAAGTTTTGTATTGAGATTGCGAGCATGCCAGAGTCGTAGAGACTCGAGAATGTATTTCTAACTTCGCTCCAAGGACTACCAATGTTCTTTAATTGTGATGCTTAAAAATGAACTCAAGTCAAATGCTCCAACAGAGGTTAAAGGAACTACAATACTAAAAAGTAATTACAGAACTGAAAAGGAAATACAGAACATGAAAGGAACTACAAATTGATAAGGAAATACAGAATTGAAAAGGAAATATTGAACTTGAAAAGAAATACTATTCTACCAAGTAAAATTGAAAAAGAAGAAGAAATATGAAATGAAAAAAATAGTCTTGATGGTTTGTATGATCAGCTGATGATGTCTTCTATTCTGCCAAAGCAGCATTTTTATACTTATGTGAGGTTCCATCTCTTTTGGCAGCTTCTTAACTACAACAGTCCACTTTCCATATATTTAGTGGGCAGTTAATTAGACCCCACTTCCTATCCTGGTCGTAACTGCTTTAACCACTAACACCATATACTTATAACTTCCCTTGAATTAAGTCACGTTAGTACGAATTTTATCTTCTGATAATCGATCAATAACAAAAAATTTGGAATTGATTTAATTCTTAGTAAAAGCTTTTCATTGTTGGTTAAGTTGATCGAAATCTTTCCTAGAACCAACTCATGTTGATATGTATTGACCGATTTTCTTGATCAGCTCAACTTTTATATTTGAATCGTTCTCTTTACTACAAGTTTCTTATCATTGATCAGATAGTCCGAAGTAGAGTGTAATGTGACATAGAAATACGCAACAAAAAGAAGAGAGAGTATTTGATGAGAGAGTGATGTTGCAGTTATGAAGCCCTTCCCATATGCTGTCATGATGATCTGAAATGAGAAGATCGTTGCCTATAATAGAGGAGATGGAGAAAACAGAACAGAGAAGTTATGCATACTCGATATCAGATTACACTAAGACAAATTGAGTTTCACAGATAAAAGCTAAAAAGCAATTGTACGGAAATAGCATTCATCAAATGAGTAGCCTATTGGATTTATCTTGAAGCCTTGCCAAGGGAATCACTGATCAAAGGATAGTTTTGCCCTCGTCATCATGTGTTATCCTCACAATTGGTCGAACCAAAAGCTAGGGACAGGGTTTGGTTGCAGTTCGAGGAAAGTGTTAGGCACTACAGTCCACCTGGTTAAACCGATCTTCTTATTTACTTGGTGAAACATGAAATAAATATAAATACAAGACATGACAAATAAAATAAACAAAAATATGGTTAGAGCATATATCCAAAGCATTTGACTGCAAAATAAAGGTTGGGTTTCCCCACTTTAGGACCTTGCACCATGCTCATGACCGGCTAGTTTAAACAATTAGTCTTCATATGTTAGGCATGGTCCCACTTGTAAACGGCAGGGTATCGGTCTTCAATTAGGATGCCAATAACTAGGCTAAATGGGCCTTATACGGGCTTTAAACAAGCTAATGACACATTTATTTCCAAAGGGACTATAATCAGGTTTTAAACGGTTTTTGAACATATAGGGCTTAGTAAACGGGCTTTAAGCAAGCTTTAAACATGTCAAGCTAAGTTGGGCTATTAATCAATTGATCTCAATCGAGTCCTATCGAGTAGCAACCTTGCAATGGGAACAACCTAGAAATAAATGTGTCGAACTCTAGCCCGACATGTTCATTATTTGGGCTATCCTGATTCTGGCTTTAAATGGTTGTGCTCGATTAGGTCTATTAGCGCGGGCCTGGAATTGACACCCCTAGTTTTATAACTCTTTCGGCTATTGATCTTCAACCAATATGTATCCATATTTGTTATTTAATTTAATTAAGACAATATTCATTTAAAAAAAAAAAAAAAAAACGAATAACCCCTACTTGAATCCAATAAAATAGTTTCAAGATTTCCAGAAAAATAAAAATTCAACCCTCCAGTTCAAGAACAAAAACTGAAATTTTTATTGTAGGGATGATTTTCAACCTTCAAGTGTTGAGGTTTTTCTCAAATATGAAAATTTTATAAAAAAAAATATTATCATGGTAAAACATTACTAAAAACAAAAACAAAAAAAAAAAAAAAAAAAAAAAATTATGGTAAAATTATCTCTTTTTTTTTTTCTATGTTCTTAAATTTATATTAATCCATGGTTGTTTAAACAATATTATTGTACTTCAAATAAAGTTTGATCATAACATAACTCTATTAATACAACTAAAATTTAAGCAATCGTAGACTTATAGTAAAACTGGTTTTATACTCTATTTAATACTAGAGTCTCATGTAAATATATAAGTTCGTTTGACTAGTTAATTCATCAGAGAACACATATGTTTTCTAATGTAACGACAGTTTAACTCCCTATAGACAAAATCCTATTTTCAAGAACAATATAGATCAATGATGAGGCTAAGTATACTAGAATAATGACTCTCTATTATGCAAATTATCTAATATAATCTGGATACTAGAGGCTGTTTCCAAGTTTTGAGTCTATGACCAACATGTTGGAATAGTGAACTTAATCGTTGTGCCACAGGCTCACCCACTTAATGGGTCTTATAAAGTCCAAAATTATGAAGAATAAAAAAAACCCAAAATTTGAAACTTAAGGCATTGTTCAACAATTAGGGGATACTAAAGCACCGTTTGACAATGTTCCATTTCTGTTGTTTCTGTGTATTCTTGTTCTCAAAAACGAAGAAATAGCCTAAAAAGTGTTTGATAAAGCTGTTCCGTTTCACCTGTTTCTAGAAACATAAATCAAAATTTATGCATATTTACAATTCTAGAAACAACTTTGTCAAAACAAGTCCGACTTGTTTCGTCATTTCTAAAAAATAATTTGAAAGAAAAAAAAAAAGTTATTGTACCCGATGAATCTCTTAACTATTTAAACCTAAAATGAGGTAATTGAATCCTCTCTCCCTTTCGAGAAACATGTTTATCAAACATTAAAAAATCCATTTTTATTTTTGAAAATATTATCAAACGGTGCCTAAATGTTGAATGAGACCTATATATGTCGACATCTAAATTGAGAGACTCGACCTAAAATAAATTATGTTCGAAGCGAAGAAAAACTCATTCAACATTGAGCAAGCATTGAATGAGGCACGCTCGACATTGACTTGAGCTATGCCACATCGGCTTGTTGATTTTAAAGTTAAATCTAAAATATTGCTTTGTGGTGCTTAAATTGCCTGGCTCTATTTTGGACCTGGCTGTTAATAACCCACCTAAGCTTTTGGGTACCCAAAAACTTTGAATGCGATCTGGGCTCCAAATGTCCCAATTTGATGATTTCAACAACTTCTTATCATAAATTTCAAATAATTTATTTCGTATTAAAAAAAAGGATGGTTCTGGGCAAAAAAAAAAAAAAAGTTTCTAGTGCGGGTTCCACTTGACTAAAATTGACACTTCTCCCCATCAAGGGGCTAATGAACTTGTTTTCATACTAAATTTTAGTATTATGAAATAACATATTAATTGCATATTTGGGTATATTATGAGGTTTGTTATCTCCACGTCATTGAAATCCCCTAAGCTTAAAAATAAAACATTCCATCGGTACTAAAAGAGTATTCATCATCATTGGTAAACCCTTTCATCATTGATATACCATATAAGTACAAGTGTACTCCCTGGAGTGAGGGGCATATGACATCCCATATACCGTGGTTGACTAGTCAATGGTCGTGTAGTCATACCCCCTAGTCTTGTTAACACGAGCTTAAGCTAAGCTCTTCATCCTGCAAAAGGGACCCCCCGACCTCTCAACCAACTCCCAAGGGAGACCCTGACCTCATGACCTACTCTCAAGGGAGGTCCCCACTCTTGTAACCTTACTCAAGAAAGCTAACTGGGATAAGACGGTTACCTAACCCGATCACTAACCGTGGTCAGGTAGGATTGCTTAACCCCCAAGATACTTAACCCCGGGCTCACCATGGTTAAGTTAGCCGTTAGAAGATCTAACCTTGGTCAGGTTAGCCATTGAGGGGAGCTAACCCAAGTTGAGTTAACCGTTATGATTCTGGCCAGGTCAACCACAATGAAGGATAATCCCTCCAATAAAGGGGAAGGTCCGTGGACACATGCTTAAGACTCTCAACCAATGAGAAAGACTCATATCACCTATATCAGAGGCACTCAGCCAGCTCTATAGGTAAGACTCTCAATCGACTGAATACTGAATGTAATAATGAGTACCTTTGGATCTAACTTAGGCATCGGAGCCTGGTCCTGAAGTCTCCTCCGGGCCAGCCCCTAATCTGTGTTGTGCAAGTTTATGCGATTTGGAGTCGTGCAACAACAATCATCATTTGGAAACCCTCTACGGTGACAAAATGAGGAGTCTATTGCTTGATTCTAGTTTAGTTTTACAATAGAACATCAAGGTAGCTATGTTAAAAGCTAAGGTGGATTTTGTTGGAGTTCAATGCGGAAGCAACAACAATTACACGTCGGATGTGGATAGCCCGATGAAAGGGCTTACTAAGAACTTGGCACCATTTCCTTAAAGGCTAGCTACCTAAGTCCCAACAAGTTCAGAGCTGGGACACTACAACTCTAGCGTGCTTCTGAGGATGCAGAAAAATATCCCTCGATGATCTCAATTCCGACATGTATTCCACCATGTAGGAGAAATTGTCAAGGTTACATTCAAAAGCAATGGTCAATTTTATATTAGATGTGAATAGCTGATATGAAGACTTATAAAGACTATGCATCCCAAAATAAGGATGGAGGGGAATCCAGACTGATGGAGAGGTATTATTAGAAATAGTAACGGGAATGAATTTTTGTATTACCCAAATATCTGGTAATTTGTGAAGCTACTACTGGTATTGGTTTCAGCAATGATCAACCTCTCTGAGAGCCCACATCTTATTTTCATTTCTGGAAAGCAATCAAATAGCAGATTGGTTAGCGAATTTTGCATGAGTCTACAATAAATTCGATTTTCAATGGTGATGATCCTCTTTCAAGTGATCTTAGTTGCATTATTCGGGAGGACAAAGCTAGTTTTTGCATTCTTTCTTTTATATATAGGTCCTTTCATAGTGATAGAGTGAATTGTCGCTCCTGGTTGCAGTAAGCAGGTTATATCCCATTGATTTTTTTATTATTATAAGGTTCATCTTTAATATAATTCTAAGGACTTCCCCACTCCATAGATAATATTCAGGTTTTTGTTTCAAAAAAAAAAGAAACCTCTCGCTCGAGTCCCAATAATAACTTATAATCCTCATTGATCCAGACTTCTTCAAGCATATGGAGTTCTAATGGTTGGTATAACATGAGTTGGAATATTGAAACAAAGTGATCTATATATGAACTACAAATCTATCTATAATAATCCACTTTCAATGAGATATTTTCATCAACAATCAAACTATACTTGTGTTTCATTAGGTAAAAATAATGTTACATGCCAAAGAGATAAGTAAGAAATTGTAATAAGATGTTGTAGTTGGAGAAAAAAAAAAAAGAGTGCACTAAGATCCTCGATCCCAGACTGCATCATCATCCATAGACTTTACATTCACCATTTGATCTACATTATAAAAATAAAAATAAAAATAAAAAAAGGTTAGAAGACATATATTTAGAATTAAAAATAATAAAAAATAAAATAAAAGAAGATAAAGGAAAGAAAGAACAGGAGATAATAGAGAAAAGTCCTCTCCAACTAAGGCTCTATAAGAATTTGGATTACATTATTCCCTGTGATTGATTAATCCATGCACTCCCAAAATCTCTCTCAGTAACATACGTTGAATGGAGTCCATGAGTGTTGATAAGAAAACAGGAAAAAATAAATTCCTCACAAAGAGAAGAAACTTCATGATTTACCTGCAACATAGTACTGTTCATTAATTCCATTGATGGATTGTGGAGGGCAAACAATGGTGAAAGGATCTCTTCCTTGACTAAATTTATCTTCTCCTTGTACTTGTGAAACATAACTATACTGGGTCGAATCCAAAATCATGTTTCCATTAGAACTCCTTATGAAATTAAATCCATTAGTACTATTATTCATTCCCACATGACCCATCCCTATCTGTCCAATTCCATTAACATTACTGTTCCATCCAACAAAACCAGAACTAGGTGGTTGTTTATACATCATTGTATGATCAGGAACTTGTATAGATATCTGTAGTTGAGCCTTCAGACATCTCAGTTCATCCATAACTTTCTTATACTCTCCATAGCATCCAAGAATTGGATCCTTTTGTCTCCAATTCGCTTCCCAGATAAGCGATTCCACCGCCTTTACGCGTTGATCATAGCTCGCAAGACTCCTTACTATTTTCTGCACATTACTTACACCAAAAACCCTATGAACTGCTTGAAAATTCTGGCTTTGTTCTGCAGGAAAGAATGGCGCTAATACGCAGTTTTCACGACACTTCTTCCTTTGATGCTTGCATGCTGCACAAGCTTGATGCAATCCCAAATTGTTGCTGCTCTTCTGCATCCTAAATCAAAATCAAAATCAAAATCAACTAGGAGAGATACACAAACTTAATAAAACTTATAACTAGAGAATGAACTTAATAAACCCTAGTTTTCTTTTCTTTTCTCTTCTGTTTTTTATTTTCTCTAGTTCATCATAGAAGAAGATCTAAAGAAAAAACCCATTCAAAGAAATCTTAAAGGAGAAGAAAAGAAAAAAGAAGGTAAGAAACTAACCTTTTTATACTATTTGTTGATGTAAATGGAAAGATGATGGCTATATCATCTGGTTGAGTTAGGAGCAATTGTGTTATAGTGATGAGCACGAAAAGAAACCCATCTACTGAGATTATGGTACAGTTAGCTCACAGGAATTGAAGTTGAAGAGCTATAAGTCAATTAACCATTAAAAGTTTTATAATTTTCTTTGTTGGTTTATGATATAAATGGATTACTACTCTTTAGATTGATATTTACTATGATACGTATTTTAAATTTTATTAATCTTTTAGATATTCTAATCTAACGGATCATCTAAGTCTTTTAATTGTTAGTAATTTCTTTATTTGGGTGAATTTAGTTATAGTACGTTGGAAATTTGGGATAGTGTTTAAATTATAGAGAGAGTTATCAAAATAGAAATAATATTTAATTAGGAAGGTTAAATATGTCCAAATCAGCACAAATTTGGTAAATTTTCTAACACAATAACCCTAATAAGGAAACTTCCAATATAAAACGTGCGACAGCTAAATCTGTGAGTCGGTGATGATCACTTGGGACATGTGGCAATTCTCAATTGGTCCAAGAACTCTAACCTAACTGGGGCTCAATCTGAGCAGTCGACCACCGGATTTTCTTCTATAAGGGAGATTTAAGTTTGGGAAAATTACATGATTATTCACTTTTGGGTTTTCTTTTACAAAATTACCCATTCAATGTTTCAGTTAACAAAAACACCCAAAATCAAATTTAGGTTTACAAAACTGCCCACCTAAAGTTTCAGTTGATAAAAATACCCAAAAATCAGATTTGGGTTTACAAAACTATCCAAAACAGTGATTTTTCTTCATCTTCCAAATACAATCAGTAAATCAGGTATTTTTGTTGATCGAAAGTTTGATGGGTAGTTTTGTAAATCAAAACCTAATTTTGGGTGTTTTTGTTAACTGAAACATTGAATGGATAGTTTTGTAAACATAAATTTGATTTTGGGTGTTTTTGTTATCTGAAACTTTGAATGTGTAATTTAAAAAAAAAAACCCCTAAATGGGCAAACATGTAACTTTTCCTTTTAAATTTTACAACAAATGGTGGGTGGACTGGACGTGGTCTAGCCCAAGCCCAAGCCCAAGCCCAACTAGAATCATAGAGATCAGACCTTGAACCATTTCTATTCCAACCTTGACTTTTTCTTTGACAAACCCATGTCCCACCCAAGGAAACTACGATGTGTATGATAGCCCAATTGATGATTCTGGATTAGTACTGTGTAGGCGCAAATTTGGATACAAATGAAGAACTCAGGAGTTCTACTCACAAACCAGATGGGTTTCCTAGAAAAGCAAAAAAGGGAGAGTAAGGGTGTCAATGGGGACAGTTCTTGGTATTCAGGATGGATATGTATTGATGCCAAAGGTGTCAATCTCAGAACAATTCCATTTACTTAACGTGACCAAACCTAGATTATAGTTAGTTTGTAAACGGTTTTAGAACTGTAAAAGAGGGAAGAAAAACTTCAATGGTTCATAACAAGATGGTTCCATTATTCATTATCATGAGATCTAAGGTGTCCCTAACCTATTAGAATGTAAAACCATGCTTCTTTAGACTCTTTAAAATCACATGTGAACTTCTCAAAATAATAGCAAAGATTTATTTATCTATTTAAAAAATATATATATGATCAAATAAACAAGGCCGATATAGTTTTAGTGTCATCACCAAATAAATTTTTAATTAAGAACTAATGGTCCATTAACTGAAACCTCCATAAAAGAAAAGACCACTCAAATACATCAAACGTTAGCCATAAAACTTGAATACATGAACATGATAAATAATCTTTAACAAAAAAAAATAAAAAAACATGATATATACCTTTTGAATTGATACTGACTGTTATGATATCTAACCGGTATTTCGATACTAGTACCATTGGGAATCCCATCTTAGAATCGTCATTTCTCATTTATAATTCAATACCAAAATTAAATCCCAATATCATTCCATTTATAATATAAATGGTTCAATTCCAAATTAAAATCCTTTAAGGGCGACCCACATGATTTGTGAGTGTGAAGAGTGAATGGCTCAGTACTCTCTCTCTTCTCTGATAACCTTATAGTGGTGATGTATAATTTTTTTTCCTGTGAATGAAAACTTTACAAAGAGAAAAACTATAAAAATGCATCCCCAAGAAGACAAGGAGAGGAAGGCCATCCCCAATAATAAAATCACAAGAGTTAATCAGAAGAGTCAAATCTGAAGCCCCAAGAAGATTAATGTGAAGATTTTTTTCACTATCGTAATTTGAGGCATGAATATGGTTGACCCTAATTTTGATCTCAAAGTAGATAGAGCTAAAATTTGATTGAAGGTATGGGAAGAAGGGATGTCTCTAAAGTGGACAATGTGGGAATACATTCGTATAAATACAAGGTCATGCCTTCAACCGTTGAATGAGGGAGAGAGAGAGGATCTATAATTACACTTCTACCTCCACCTCCTATCCAACAGTTGAAAGACACGACCGTGCGTAAAATGGATTGGGATCCTTTCTAATACCAACAATCCATCCAAGGGTTGAGAGGGCTCTGGACACACATCCCCAAGTGTTGACAAATGTTGAGATGTGTGACCAAGCCCCCCAACCCTTGGATGATCATTGGAGGGTCATTGGAGGGTGCAATAGTTGGAGAGGAGTCTGTTCGGCCTAAAACCTTTAGCCAAAAGAAAATAAATAAATAGATCCTTTATTTTTATTTTTTATTTTTTTTTTTGGGGTGAGGGGGTTCCAAAAGCTTATCCAAACACCGCCAGCTTCTCCCCTTCAACAAAATTTTCTTCGTCGATTTCCTCTGATGATATGACCATGTGATTGGACTCATGTATCATTGATTAAGCTCTAACCCACTATTATATAAGATAAAAAATACTCTTTTCCCATGCTAATTTAAAGTGTAAGATGTCGTTAGATATGGTGATTCCCACCTCACTATGTGTATGGAGAAACTTGGACACCATGTGATTGGATCCTAGGTTTTTCAGGCCTATAGATTGGGCTAGCCTGCTAGAGTTTGGATAGGCCGAATTAGGGATGAACCATCCTGGACCCAAAAGCAGCCTTATATATCCATTGCATTTGTACCCAAAACAAACTACTGATATAGTATAACCTCTATAAGATTACCCTTTTTTAGCTTTCACATATGTATCTCAAGAAGGGATGATGAGCACTAAGAAAGAAACTTGAGACCAAGAGTAACCAACCCTACATCTACTTGTATTTGAAGAAGGAATTAGCAGGGAGAGATGAGGGTTGGAAGCTAAAACCAATGTACGTCCAGGGCTAGTTTAGGATTGAGTGAAGGGGCTAATTTCTAGGCATAGCTATAGATTGGGCTGAACCGACTTGAGCCAGGCCATACCGAGTCTTATTGGATCGATTTTGGATTGGAGTTTTGTGACATCAAAACCGAAGTCAAACGATATAAAACTGGTAAGAACGCGATTCCAACCTTAAACTCAATAAAGACAACGCTGTATTTTTTCATAACCATGTACATATATACATGGAAAACCAAACCCAAATTGAATCAACCAAATCCAAGAAAAAACTGATATAAAATAGAAATCAACCCAAACCGATGTAAAACCCGTACGAACCAAATACGAACCCCGAAACTCATAAAATAATAATAATAATATTATTATGTTTTTCCATAATTATGTACATATATACATATTAAATAGAGTCCAAAAACAAACCGATAAGAAACAAAATTGTCGCTCATTGGTTTGGTTTGGATTCATCCATGTTCACACTAAAACCGATGAAACCGGACTGAACAATTGACAACCGTCAAGGTAATTAAGCATCTTATCGAACCATGTATATCATTGTGTTGTGGTTTTTTCTTTTTTTATTCTTTTGTTAGTGGTAAACAAATCTGTGACGCAATGATTAAATTGTACTATTGCACATATTGGTCACAAATTCGTAACTTGGAAACATCCTTTCCCGCAAAGCAAAGGATAAGACTACGTACATTTCAACAAATGGGATTATTGCCATATAACGATATCGAGATAACAGTTATCCAATCATTGCTATCTAATGAAAACCTTTTCCATTTGGCTGATGAACAAACAGAACTGAATTATCCCATCTGATTGACTGTCAGTACTATCTTGGTGGTTTTGTTGAGCAGAAGCCAACATATTAAATGATAAAATTAAGTGAAAAAAAAAAAGCATAGGATTATTTTTTATTGAAGTTATTAATTTTTTGGTAGAAATTGAAGCACTAATTTACATTTAAGATAAGTGAATATATGACCTAACTTGGCAGTTGGTTTGTATAGAAAACTAAGACAAATATCTTTCAGAAAAGCTTGGAGGAAACTTTAAACATTCAATAGATATGGTTGTAATGGGTCAACAATTAAAGTAGCTGCTCAGCCAACAACCAGCTTCCTTATGCATTTGGCATTTGGCATTATGCATTATTCATGATTCAATTCAACAACCTCATCTCCATTGAATAGTGGAACATCCCCTAAACTCACACAGAGAGAGAGAGAGAGAGAGATCTTCTTTACTTACACTTAAATCAAGATAATCCAATATTTCCCATGTTACCTAATTAAATTTAAATTCAATGCACTACAAACTCATGTACACATAAAAAAAAATATGAATGGACTTTAATGAAGATAGTTAATAACAAGTAATCACTTTCAAATCAAATTGATCATACAACAACCGGCTTAAGATGCCTTAAATTAATTTAAAAGATAGTACATGGCATCTATCTATGTCCCACAGAAAATAAATCCAGTGAGAGAAGTTAATTTGAGACCCAACTGCCATCAGGGAGATATAAACACAAATGATAGAAGCCATTTTGACGCTACAGTAGAGGAACCCTATTTTCATTTCTCTCTAATGCCCCTTTTTCAACGGTACCTTCTCTCAAAGTCACTGACGACCAAACTATGAGGCTTTCTCAAGGGATGATATCAATTTACATTCCTGTCTCTTAGAAAGAGTCGCTCTAAGGTTATTTTAGGTTGTTAGGGAAATTAAAGAAAAGGGAAGTTAAAATAAACTTTTTTACATGTAATTTTTATTTTACGTTTTAAACTAAAGAGATTTAGATGTAAAGTAAAATAAAATTTAAGAGAAAAAGAAAACTATCCGAGTGTTGTGTATGCCTAGATATATGGGGAAGTGGAACCAGGCTGTGACGCCCGGGCTCCACTTCCCCATGTGTCTGGGCATATGCAGCAAAACTATTGGGTAGCAATCTTTCTCTCATAATTTAATAGTTAAATATAGAATGATTTAGAGTTAGTGATATAGTCATACGGAGGTAATTATTACAAAAAAAAAAAAAACTAAGTATAAAATTCCCTTTAATTCCTCTTGATATCAAATGAAGCCTTATTGTACGATTGGACCAAACAGGTAAGGTGGTTCTCTTCTCTCAAATGGAAGTGATTTTTACTTTTCGAGCACCTTGAGCAATACCACCCAAAATAGGATTATAGAGCTAGGGGCGGATCTAAGGATTGTTCGTAGGGATTGGCCATGGACAACTGACCAGCCAACATGAAAAACTCAACCCTATACTCGTGTGGATGAAGGATTGGTCCTATAGACGCTAACACATTTTTTTCTTTAATAGATAATACCAACTTTATTGCCCAAGGAAAAGAAAAGGAACATGTGAATACAATAAAGCGCAGCCCTACTTTATTAGGACATGCCCTAAGAGAGCAAAGAGGGCCCCAAAAGCTTAACAAGGAGCAACGCAAGAAAGAATAAAGCCTCCCTCACCATTAGGACAAATACCAAGGAATGTCACACAATGAAGAAGTTAAGACATACATGACTGCCATGAATGGTATAAAAGTCCTCGACGATGAGGCAGTGAGGATCCAACGGCTGGGATGTATGCTAGGATTCTCCCAATTGTTGGATCTTCAATGCCATTTACAGCTCACCGCAGAGAATTCGAACCCAATGAATGATCCCTAATGGCTCTAACAATAATAATTTTCTGGTTTTTGAATTTTTTAAAATTGGGGACCATTTAGAAGTTCCTGACTTTGGTTTTAAAGGCCTCTGGGCCATAGTACAGAACTCAATCCAGTTGGCATTGTGACCCTTGTGAGCCCACTTAATTTCATGGTGCGGCCCTTCTGGTTTCCTATAGTACATGTGATGCTAATAAACCCAGTGGCAGCCTATGCCTCACAGTCAGATGGTCCACCAAGGAGATCTCCTTGGGTAACCATAAATGAAAATAACTCATCGGATATCACTTGATATGAAGATTCTCCCCCCCACCCCCCCCAAAAAAAAAAAGGGATATATGATATTTGATAAATTATTTATATAGGGTTACACTTATATTTGTAGTGCATATTTTTTTCTGTAATCAATTTGAGAGAGCCTCCGAATGAGCAATTGTGACTCTATTATCTATTGATGGTGAAAAAGATCTTATCTCATTGTGATGCAAATAATTTTATTGAACCACGTAAATCTTTGTGACAGTCTTCCCGAGAATTTGTTAACATACACGTAAGTTGATCCGGACACCTTAGTTAACGAAAAAAAAATCTTCATGATAGAATTATGTGATTATTTGTTGTACACTTTGAAAATGGGGCCCAGTTGAGGGATGGCTATGTGTTGCAATCCCAGCAGCAAAGACCAGCCAAAATAGACCCCACATCATGGTTGCTTATCTTATATTTTTGGCATTCCTTTACATCTTAATCCAACTGTAGTGCTTTAGTTAAGTAAGCCAACCCCTCCATTTTCTCATCATTTCCCAGTCTCCCTTCTCCAACACTTAACCAACTAACACCAGCACCAAACCTCGACTTTGCTGCTCTTTTTAGCTCTGGCCTTGCACTTAAAGAAACGGAAAAGCCATATTGACAATCATTGTAAAGAAAATAAGGCACAGCAAAAGTGGGTAACTGACTGGTGAGTACCCCACTTCTTTTTTTAAATTCAAACTCAAATCTGTTTCCAAGACATCACCAAATATTCCTAAAATCATCTCTCTCTCTCTCTCTCTCTCTCTCTCTCTCTCTCTCTATGATCATCCTCTCTTTTGGGTCCTCTTCCATTTGTTTTTATATATGAGCTGTTGATGTTTCTTGGTGGTGAAATAGAAAAGGGAGAGTTGTGATCAAGGAAGGATGGGAAGAAGAGAAGGAATTTAAACCTTACAGAACTGCTGATCAAGAATTGGAGGAAGAAAGAGGAATTTTGAAAAATGACCACAGCAAGATTCATCAAATGTGTGACTGTGGGCGATGGAGCTGTAGGGAAGACTTGTATGCTTATCTCTTACACAAGTAACACCTTCCCAACGGTATTATTCATGACAATGGTGATGATTTACTTATTATGGTGTTTCTGATCCCTTAGGTTTTGCTTTACCTTTCTCTTTTTTTGGTTTTTGCCCTTTTGGTGTTAGGATTATGTTCCCACTGTGTTTGACAACTTCAGTGCCAATGTTGTGGTGGATGGGAGTACAGTGAATCTTGGACTATGGGACACTGCAGGTGAGTTTAGGGTTTTATTATGCTCTGTTTGGTTACAGGTTCTTGCAGGAATTAGATAAGGTTCTTTGGTGTTCTGTGATTGTATTCACTTGGGGGAGTTGATCTAAATCCAAACTTTAATAACTCAAATTGAAAGAGCCCTTTATATGAACTTTCAGTATATCTCTTATGAGTCCTTCATTGTAGCCAAAACAGTAGACATACACTAGCAAAAGTAGGAAAACCAGGATACCTTAATTAGGCTACACAAAGCATGACACTGGTGGGTTTTCTGGGGAATTAACTTGAATCATGATGGGTTGTTAAATATTTCAAGGCACTGCAAATTATGAAAATGAAAGCGAAAATATGGAAAACAATTGAGAAACTCTAAACGCCAAAATTCATGTTTCAGCATTTTTTCAATGTAGACATCAAGATCCACCCATGGTTCTCTCTTTAGTCTTTAATGGTTGCGAAAAGTGGGAAAAAAACATATATTATATGGTTAACTACACAAAACAATCAAATTGTTTGATGGAAATAAACTTCTTGATTCAGCTTGACTCGGTTTGAGTACATTGATATAGACAGTCACTTGCCGTAAAATTCCTTCGTTTTATCCCTCAAAAAAAGTGAACTGGAGACATATGAAACTCCTAATCTAACCATTAATCTTGCAATTGTAGTATCAAAACAAATTGACCAATAACCTATTTCTCTGTTGGTTGAATTTCAAGAGCCAAAATCATCACCTAAAGGAACTTGAAAAGGAAATTCATAGTTTTGGATGTATTGCAATTTTCAGGGCAGGAAGATTACAACAGACTGAGACCTCTAAGTTATAGAGGTGCTGATGTGTTTCTATTGGCTTTCTCTCTCATCAGCAAGGCCAGTTATGAGAATATCTCCAAGAAGGTAACTCCCTTTTGCCATTGCAAAGTAACTGTTATCCTCTGAACAGGGGAATCTAACATATTTTGTCCAATCACAGTGGATCCCTGAGCTGAGACATTATTCTCCAAACGTTCCCATCGTGCTGGTAGGAACCAAGCTTGGTAAGATCAATCAACCCAGTAACCATACAGGCATTTTAAGTTTTATAATTTCTGAGGTGTTTACCTCGTTTGGTTTCCTGACTTGATAAGTTTCATTGAGGGATCCCAGCTGATACCTCACAAAATATTGGCAATAATGACTTGATGCCTTGATTCTGTTGGAAGGACAACAGATAGTGATTTCATTCTGTTTTCTAGAATCATTAATATTTTAATCTCTCTATGCCAGCTCACTGTCCAGTCTATAGGGTTGGACTTCGACTAAAACCACACCTCTAAAGCCTCAAAATTGACCACATCTCCAGTACAAATTTCAAAATATATTTTTTTTAAACAGTTATGACTCTGATTAATTGCAGATTTACGTGAAGACAAGCAGTTTTTGATGAACCATCCTGGAGCAACACCAATCACGACAGCTCAGGCAAGTTACCCATGAACAGACAAGAACAAAAAATCTGATATTCAATATATAATTCTTTTTGTTTTGTTTTATTATTCTTTGTATATTTCGTCATTTTCGTTTCACTAAGACGTGATTGGAGCAGGGTGAGGAATTGAAGAAGATGATTGGTGCAGCAGTTTATATCGAATGCAGCTCCAAGACTCAGCAGGTATTTGGGCTTTAATACTTCTGTAAGCTCAGTGTATTTTGAGTTCCACTAAAACCATACTAGTATGTATTGATGTCTTATGTACAACATAAGTCACAAGCAATAACTTCTCAATGCGACTCTTGGACATGGGAAAATGCTGTCAAATAGGTTAGCACTAAAAAATTGGATATTGGAGTAGTGGGATTACAGAATTCTGAGACACCATTATCCCAAATCCAATGCCTTTACCATTGAGCTGGTATTAATATTCTGCGAACTAATCACTTGTCTGTGAAGATTTAACAATCTTCTTCCCTCGCGATAACCAAATATTCAATGGCCAGGATGTTATCCATTGATCTTAAAATATCTCCTAACATAGTATAATTGCAAGTAGATGAGTCCTAAACCAACCATCCAATAAATGGGTTCTCTTATTGTGACCCTTTCCGATTAGGTTGGGACACTTATAGGGTCATGGGTACTTCAGGGAGGTCCTCCATCAATTGATGGAACCAAAAATGCTTCCAAATACAGATCATAACTTACTATGGACCAAAGTGATGAATTATTAATTTGCACTACAGGATGAAAATATTTTCAGGCTTCAGCTAACATCTTCTCTTGGTTTCTGTCTCTTAGAATGTGAAAGTGGTGTTTGATTCTGCAATCAAGGTAGTTCTGCGGCCACCAAAACCGAAGAAAAAGCACCGGAAGCCAAGGCCATGCACGTTTCTCTAGTCCAGTTTCATGTTAATACTAACATGAAAGTATTACTGTGCCTCTTACAAGTGTTCCTTTTCCATTTCTGTCACTCTTAAGGGATGCAAGATCACTAGAAAATCATGATGGATGTCTTGGATTTCTTTTCTGCTATTGGCTCTTGGCATTTGCAGTATTCCCCATTTTGTTCTCCTTGGTGAGCATTTATGTATAGGCAATTGCCTTTTTTTTTTTTTTTTCTTCTGAAGTATATTTCATTTTCAATTTTCTCATTATTCAACAGCTCAAAAGAATGAAATAAACATTATTTCTAAGGTACATAATAGAAATACATCAATATATGTATGCTTTCAGAATAGACTTGAAAAGCGGGCGTTATGTAAATCATTGAATTTTTGCAAAGCAGGCGTTTTAGCACCTTACAGTGCTATGGATCGAACGAATGACACAATGATTTTGCTGCAATTTTTGCTCAATGTAACACATCCATAATGGCTACAATTTGATTGAGATCCTGCAAAGTTCTGAAAGATGAATCAATAAGTACAATCCAATTCCAAAAGCACTAGTTTTCATTCACTATAATGAACAACTATGGCAAACAACATTTGAGGAAGCTAGCCCCAAAGATTTTGCCTCTATAACAAACTTCTTCATTTCTATAAATTCCACTTGAGTGGATTTTAGCACTAAATGTTTCTTTTAATGCAAACATTAACCTGTTTTTTTCTGTTTCATGGATTTTATTCAGATGGAGCAATGCTATGTACAGCCCTAAGTCCTCAACCTATATGTAGTTGAGGATTTTTGGTTGAATGGTTTGGTTAGTGTAATAATGACGTTCAAAAGAGTTTAACACTTTACTTATGATGATGATGATGACTACCATAAACTTCTATAACTCAAGGTTGTTGAAGCACTAATGAGTCTGTTGCGTACGTCACTATAAACATTGAATCAAGATTAGGAGAAATCGGTGGGTTGAGTCGTGCCACCGGTCACTTTCCTTAAGACCTCAGTTCCCCCATTTACTAGCGTAGCTAAGTTGGTATGAATTGGTCTCCCTAGATAAAACAACCCCTATCAGTCTACGTGCACTCTCTCGACTAAGACCCCGTCAAGAAAACCTGATTAGGTTGTGCTCGACTTCAGGAAAAAGGAAACAGATTCAAAGTACCAAAACGATATGCAAAGGTAAGAAGAACAACATTGTTGCACACACACAAAGAGAGAGATAGACAGAGAGAGAGCAACTCGAGTAGATTGGATGAACTGAGAATGGCCTAGTACTTAATTTTTATAGGAGTAGACACCTTTCAAAGTATCCCTTTGAAGAGGTGTGTCTATGGACACCTACGAAATGAATATATCAATGGACACCTACGTTCAATTACTATACCATTTAAATGGGCCCAAGCCCATGTAACAATTAAGTCTGTTTAAATGGGACCAAGCCCATGAAAAATTAAGTCACATAAAATGGCCATAAGTCCAAGTCCAGCCCAATGTAGAAAATAGGCCCAATTCCATATAAAAAAAAATATAAGTATTTTATACCCACTCCCATACCACACCACGTGACTCCCGGCACTCGTGTATAATAAAAAGACACCTCGGATCTAGGAGAAGGGATAGTCTCTCCTAAAGGCTTACATCCTTGTTGAACCATTACCATTGATATACCTCTCCTCTTAGCCGTCCTCAAACATTGTGGGATTAAAATTTTCAAGATAAATCACTCATGTGGGGAACAACAAGTAGTGCACCAAAGACAAAATAATATGCACTTTTCGAAACATTATTTTTTAAAACTTTCTAATAATTTTTCTACACTTTTGAAATGTAGGAAAAACATGACAAATAAACTTAGCACATTAAAATGAAATGACATCATTGCAAATGTCTTTGGGACTTAAATCTACATTAAGTCTTGTCTCACTTCTTATATCCACTTAGGTTAGCCCATAGTGTGCACCATAGTTAACACACCCTCGTATTTGTAAGTTATAGCAGATTAAGAGTATCACAACTCATCCTCTTGTCATTGCCATAGGTACTACTTTATCATTTAACTAGAATGAGCAACATAGTAGTACTAAACAAGTCATCAAGTGACCCGCTTTTATCCTTTTAATCTAATTTAAGGATCTTCTAACACCTAAGTTGGGTATCCTTCCTTTAGATAAATCATGTATATATAACCTTATTAGCTTGATGCTTTTTGAGGATATTAGTCAGATTTGATTATGACTTTACAAAGTATATTGCTATAATCTCATTTGTTTGTATATTGCCCACAAGGTTATATCTTAGGCATATATGCCTTTTCTTTCCATGATACATCCAAAATTTTGCCTTAGCTATAGCAATTCGACTATCACAACCGAGTGAAATGGGTGGCACTGGTTTATCCCATTGGTTTCGACGATCTCTGGTACAAGTTACATCTTTTAGCATCAGGGTCATTCTTGAAAACAACTTCAATAAAACGTGCCCCTTGCCAAATTACCCGAGATGTATAGGAATTTCCCATGTAAAATAGGTCTCCAAATTCAATTATTAAATAAATAAAAAAATAATTTTGTTCGGCACTTATATACTAGTAGCACCAATGTCAATGGCTCACACCTTTGATTTTCGATCAAGTTCACCTTAGTTACCATTGCTGTAAATACATACAGCTCAGTGAAGTTCCACTTTGCCTTATTAGAACTTGTATACTTCTACTTTTAGCAATCACTTTTTGAATGACTGGGCTTGTTGCATGCATAGCAACTGTCTCTATTCTTTTTTAAATTTATCTATTTCTTGTTTCGAAAAAAACTTCTTTAATCACTGATGTTTACTAGGTTCAACCAATTTTGCTTGGATTTGTACTCTTGGCTCTTTCGATTCTATCTTGACTTTTTCTTAATTTTCACTAAACTACAATTTAATTTAGAGTCCAGTCATTTCTCTTATGTTTCATATTCAGCTTGAAAGCATTCTTAGACTCCAAAAATTTATCAATAAGAGAACTAGCCACAAAATTATACGAGCAAATCATGCCTTATTTCACCAAAATGAACTCACCTATTTGTGCAGTCACATTTGTCTCTTCTTTCATAACATGGCTCACAAAATTTACGCGCAACAACATATTTTTTGTTTCTTTAATGCATCATAGTTTGAATGAAGAATGAACATTATATAACTCATTTGACAAATATGATTCTTGCATTGGTAATCGGCTTGAATATATGACTCCCTCTTAGGTACTTTTATGGTTATAGGCTGAGTTAAAGCAAACAAAAAAAAAAAAATGGTCGAAACCAAACATTATCATCTATCCATAAAAAAAATAATAACAAAACTATTAAAAAGTACTATTTTGTCAAAATCATAAATAATTGTGAGGCTTTTCATTGCAAGAACAAAGGTTTTTGATATAGTGTTCTTAGCAGCTATAATGAAATATCATGTTGCTACAAAGGAGATGTTTTGTTGATGCTTTCCCTACAAAGGAGCAACTAATTCATAGGAAAATACATGTTCAACCTCATTACATATTTTGTTGGGCTGACCTTGAAAGCCTCAACCATTTATTTTTTGAATGTAGTTTTGCATCTTTAGTCTGGAGGGATATTTACTCTCTTTGCTCTCAAGATGGAAGGCCAACCTCTAATGTTGTGGATGCTGCTATGTGGGTCCATTATTATTTTGGAGGTGATGATCATATTCGGGTAGTAGGAGAATTGGCTTTTTGTGCTATAGTACAACATACGTAGACCGAGAGGAATTACATGATTTTTAGAAATAAGACCAGAACAAGATTCTAGATTGTGGATGCTATTAAAGATGATATCCTTTCTAGGTGCTATACTATTCTACTTTCTAAAGTTCATAGTGCAATAAATTAGATGTTGGTAGATAATTGGGGGTTACAAATTAATTGGACTGTTAAAGTTCCAAATGCTTGCACTTGGTTCAGTCCCCCCTCCCACATTATTGTTCTACATTGTGATGGTACACTTTCTAATAACAAGGCTTTATATGGTGGGATGATTCGGGATGAAAGAGGCACCCCTATTATTGCTTATGCAGGTTTGGGTAAGGAGTTGTCCGTCATTGCCATGGAATTGCTTGCAATCCAAAGAGGGATTTATACTTGTATTGTCAAAGGCTTCCTGGAAGTGTCTATCCGGTCTAATTCCATGTTGGCAGTTGATATTCTTAATGGTAAGATATGCGGCCCTTGGAGTATGCATCTTTGTTCCATGCTTAGGTGTAAGGAGATTATACATGTTTGGAGAGAGCAATATCATGTAACAAATTTCTTAGCCTCATTTGCTTCATCTACTGTTGAAATTATCTTATACCCTTCTGATATCCCAGATGATCTTCAATACCTTATAAAAAGAGATGCTGATCGAATTATCTACTTTCGAATGCCTTCTTCCCAAGGAGAACCATGTAGAAGGCCTCATAGGAAAATATATGAAAAATATCCTCCAATAAACATGTTTACCTAAGATGTTCATTTTCAAAAGTCCCTTGCATGGTTAAAATACTAGTAAATCTCCTTGCTTTAGAAGCCAAAGTATGAGTAGAGGCTTGTTAGTTTTTTCCCAAGCATATGCAATAAGAAGTAGCTGCACAAATAAATATGGACTGAATGTCGAATTTTTCAACATTTATTTTTTCTATGTTATTTATGTTATAGTTTTTATTACTTGATTGCAGGGCCTGTCTTGCTTGTTCTTGGAAGCCCTTCCCCTCTTTTAGGCATGTCTAAAGGGGGTTCTCTCGGATTGCCTCTAATTGTATTTTATCTTTTTCTTTTCTTTTAATTAATCATTCTTACCTATAAAAAAAAATACTGCTACTAAGGTCTTAAGAACTGGAATAATGATATTAAAAAGATACTAAGGTCTTAAGAATTTGAATAATGATATTAAAAGAAAATAACATTTCAATTATCTTGATGATGACTACCATTGTAACTCAAGTTTATTAAATCACTATTGATTACATTATATTCTTCATTACTAATACAGAATCCGAATAAGTTTTAGAGAAATCGATGGGGTTGACTTGTGCCACCCTTCACCCTTATTAACACATTAGTTCTCTCTTAATGGTGCATATGTTGGAATGAACTGATCTTCGAAGAAAAAAACATCCATATCAACACATTAATCCACATGCATTCACTAACTAGGTCTCGTTTGGAAGCCCTTAAGTTGCGCTTAACTTTAGGAAAAAAGAAACTACTTTAAACCAAATCCAAAATGATATACAAAGGTAAGAAGGACAATAGTAGTACATATTGTGGTATTGCAATAATTGTGGTCTAGTGGCCCCCTTGTTGGCCCCTTGTGGCTCTTTGTCTGGCCTCCCTTGTGGGTTTATGTGGTCCCTTAGTGAGTTTCTTTTTTTTTTTTTTTAGGGGGAGACAAGGGGATTATCTTATAGCTTAGTGACAGGTAGCTAGGTAGTTAGGCTCTAACGTAAGTCCAAGGAAAGTTGTTGGTTCAATCCTCCTACCTCCCCCATCTTATTGAAAAAAATAATATTAGTTATTGTACTACTGCAATAAGTGTGGCACAATGGCCCAGTGGTCCCATTACTGGCCCCTCATGGGTGTTTTGTCTAGCCCCTTGTAGTTCTTTATGTGGTTTATCAATGGGTCTCCATGTGGGGAGAAGGGACAATAAGATGAGCTTTTAGCTCAATGGCAAAAACTAGGCAGTAGGGTTTTAGCGCAAGTCCAGGGAAGGTCATTGGTGATCCTCCTAACCACCTTCTTAAAAAAATAGTAGTAATTATTGTAGTATTGCAATAAGTGTGGCATAGTGGCCTCATTGTTAGCCCCTCGTGTGTCCCTTGTCTAACCCCCTTGTGGGTCTTTATGTGACCTCTTAAGTGGGTCTTTATATAGGGGATAAAGGGATAAATTTTCTACTTATTGGTAGGAAGCTAGACAGTTAGGCTCTAGCGTAAGTCCATGGAAGGTTGTTGATTTGATCCTCCTACCTCCTACCCCCCACTTTCTTGAAAAAGTAGTAGTAGTCTTTGTAGTATTACAATAAATGTGCTAACAAGGTTGACACCTCTATATGTCTTGTTGGCACCTCTATATGTCCCCTCAGTGAGTTTTGCTCAGCCTAGTGGCCTTTGAATTAGCACAAAAAAAGTGAGGGGGGTAGGAGAGACAAAAAGTATTACATAAAAGATCAAATAAGATGCATTTTTTAGATTTTGATTTTTCAAAAACTTTTAACAATTAGCAACTCTACTGGTTTAAACTTAACTGTACATGGTGCTAACCAATCATGCATTTATTTATAAAATATTTAACTCACAACACATCATATTTGTCAAAACAACATTTTTTTGTTAATTATTATTACAGCCAAAATATGCTCTTATCCACATGGACGACCTGCATACCAATAAGTGAGAAAGAATAGGCTTGTAGTGGACTCCGAAGGGGGGACTCTCCGATGCTTATGTCAAATCCTTGCAACAATGATGTATAATGGGTAAAAGAAGAGCAATAAACTGCAGTGAAATACCTACATCCCCTATTTATTGAATAGAGCAAATGAGAGTCCTATCCTTAGAAACATGAACTCTTCTTAGATTGGTAATTGTACGCAATTTTTCGTATGGTGACGAAGAGTCTGAATTTTGAGACATTTTTGGTATCAGAGAGTTCCCTTGTAGAGTTTCAAGTCTAAAGGAGTTATACTTTGCCGAGTTCGTCTTTGAGCAAAATAAGTCATCTTTGACTTTTAGATTGGTCTTCTAACACGTGTCTCTTTGTTCATTTGTGTGTGTGTGTGTTTTTTTTTTTAAATGTACATCAATTATCATTTTGAATTTTAAAAAACCTTGGTAATAGCTAATTGATGTTCTAGTGATACCAAACAAAACGAGACTATGTTACAAGCAAATGTGTCCTTCATTAGTAGATCATTGATGTATTTGGTCTGGAAACCTAATTCCACCATAAGGAAGGGTTAAATGATAAATCAGACCATGACACTTCTAAAAGATGATACGAACTTTAAATAGACCACATGCTAAATTATATACAAAATTAATATTTTATTTTTCCTTGTATGTCCTCCATACACTATCAGATCTTTTTTTTTTTCCTAATGTTTTGTTTTGCCACATGGCAAATACTATTAGTAAATTGGCTCGAAACTTAACATATGAATGAAGAACCTTATCAAAATCTACCTAGAAATGTAAAATGATTGGATATAGATTGAATTCAGATCGAATGCTATTGAATGCAGATATTCCTTGACAAGATACAGATACCCCTAAACGGATACGAATGCGGATCGAATTCAGAATTTCGATAATCTATTTACTCTATGGCTTGTGTAATCCAGACCTTCCCCCCTAATGAATATAATTTGCTTTTAATTCATCTTTCTAAGTTTTTTTTATCTCTTTTCCTCGTTCTTTATAAGTTATTTAAACTTCAAGAACCCTCAAAATCATTAATTAATTATCTAATCAGATCAAATAATAATTTTTCGAATAATTTAGATTTGAATTTGGATATCCTTCGATTGAATACAGATACCCCTAAATGGATACAGAAACGGATTTCAAATCCGGATTTCGACTACCCATTTACATCCTCTCACCTAACTATCCATAAAATTTCGGCCCAATCCAATTTAACACTTTGCACAAAACATAGTGAACCGACCAAGGTCTGATTATGTGAACGGCCAGACCAGAAAACCTAGTATAGTCACCGACCAAAGCAGTATCTCACATTGATACTCTTAGGTTGGAGTTGTGGACCATTGGAGACATGCTTAGAAAAGGATACTGCAACTCTACGTTGCTTGGGGCTGTTGTGCAGCCACCATAAGCAAAACCGACTCGTTTTCAAGCCTTTAACGAGCAGTAGTAGCTCACAGCCTCCCAAGCGAGGCAAGAAGTAGGATAGGAATGGCGGGTCCTTTGCTGCGCTCTCTCTGTTCTTCAGCTCGAAATTCGTTATCCTCATCTTCTTCCTTAAACTGTAATCGCTTCACATCTCTTCCCAAAACAGCTCCATACCCACGCGTTCCCATTCTCTCACGGGGCTTCTCAGTCGCCCCTTCACTTGCATCCGCTCCAGCGATGGGGAGTGCATTAGACCCAAGCAGGCTTCGGAACGTGGCGGTGATAGCCCATGTCGATCACGGCAAGACTACTCTCATGGACAGGCTTCTTAGGCAGTGCGGCGCTGACCTTCCCCATGAACGTGCACTCGATTCTATCAGCCTCGAGCGTGAGCGCGGCATCACTATCTCTTCCAAGGCAATCAATCATAACACGAGCCTAAAATTTTCTCCTTTAATTAGCTCTATATTTACTATTGTTCTTTTTGTTGTATTTAATGTAAAATTGACAGAACATAATCCTGAGTAATCCTGGTAAGTCCTAGCGAGTTGGGTATTTTGGGTAAGGTCTTGTCTGGCCAAGGATTGTTGTTGGGGATAGTATCCCACTTTGAGTTTTTCTTTTGGGGTTGTCGATGATGCTGTTTCTTGACTATCTTTAATTGGTGTATAGTAGTTTTAGGGGAACTGGGCTCTAATGGAAGTATGGAACCAGTTGTTCATTTAAAAAATTATGGTATCTATACACAATCACCTTCTATACATTCTGTTAATCTGTTGTGTTGTTCAAGTTGGGAAATTCATTGAAAATGCACTTATTAGTGATTGTTGTCATTCAGTAACAAGTCTTCCCAATTTCTGGGTTCAGCTGCAGGAAAATATTGTGTTGGCCTGCTAGCATTGCACTCTACCTAAGCCCATATCTTCCATTGAAACATGATTCAAAAACCCTATCTAGAACTGCAGATAATTTCATCTATATTTTGACAAATAACTCTTTTAAGTGCAACACGTTTGGTTCTTTTGTTGTGATACCTTTATTTTTATACTTTGGGCTTTGTTTCTGTATCTTGCTGGCCTCCTTTTGTACTCTCTCCTGCGTACAGCAGGATGATGTCTTGCATCAGTTTGCTCACAATTAAATGTGGGGGGTTTTTTTTTTTTCCAATCAAATATGTTTTAGATGCTGGATCATTTTGCGGAAGCTTGAAGCTTCTGATGAAGTTTTTCCCTTATGAATGTTGTCATCTTCATTTATTAGGCTAGCACGATGAAATTGTCTCTTCTCAATATATTTCGTTTTTGTTTTAATTCATGGTACTTTTTTACTGTTGCGTTCTTATCTGGTGTATTTTTTTAGAGAGAAAAGGTAGGATTATATAGCTAACACCGAATTAACCCCCTATTAGTCTATTACATCAGATCTTAGGGCAGTTATTCAAGGGCTCTAATTAGCTATCTCTTATGGCTGTCTGGATGTCATCATTGTGGGAGATTCCAAAGCTATGATTAGTTGGTTGCGTGTTCCTGCTGGTGGCCATTGGAGATATATTCATTCCACTAGGAAAGGCTGGTCCTTAATGTTGTAAGGGAACTTCTCTCTTTCCTGGAGGCTTAGATCAGCAAACTCTTTAGCTGATCAGTTTGCTAAGGAGGGATTAACAAGGATAGGTTATATATGGGAATTTATCAATTCATATCTCACGCCCACTCCATCTTTCCTCCCTTGGGATTTTAGTCCTTTGGGATGATCATTTTTTTGTTATTTCATATTGTCCCTATATCTCCTTATTTTCAATAAAATTTCTTTATTACCTATCAAAAGGACTAAAAAACCCCATCACATCATAAACCCTCCCCGAGCTATATAATTGGAAGAATCAACCTCATCCCCATGCTCACCCTCAGGAAACGCAATGGTAAGCACTGCGTCTCTCTTATTGTCCAGTATTTCATCCTTGACCTCTTCTTATAAAATCACACTAGGAGCTAGTGCTTGCTATCCTGAAGCCCGTGGATCCTATCCGAAATCTCTGATGCTTCTTGTTTGCTTGTTAAAGAAAGCCTATTGTTGTTAGGCCTTAGTCATGCTCATTTTGCTTACATTCAATGGTAGCTTGGCCCATCTCTATTTCATTCCTAAATGCCCTTTTATAGTAAGGGGATCCACATAACCTCGATTTCTTTTTGACTTTTCTATTTGAATTTTCTTACTGGAGATATCTTTATTCATCATTCCTGGGATGGGAATGGGTATTATAGAATAGTTCATGAGCTATTCATCGGTAAATCTATTTCCAAGCCTTGGAAGGAGAAATGAGCGGAGGAATAGAGGTGCAATGGAGCTTGTGTTTGCTCTTGATCTAAGGCTGGGGCATGATTCAACAACAAGGAATTGGGAGAGGGGAGGAAGGAATAATCAGAGGGCTAGAACTGATCCATCATTGGATAGAGGCCAATACTCCGAATAATGATCCATTTCTTATTTTTGGCCTCAAACATAAACTCTCGTAGGCTCCCATCCTTACAGTGAACCTTTCCTTGTGATCGGGATTAGGTAGATGCCTCCCAGTTGAGGGGTGGATTGAATTTTAGTTTCCTTAGGTAGCCACCGACGTACAATTATCCTTAATCTCCTGTGCTTGATGGAGAAGAAGTGAACAAAGGTACGCTTGCTTGCGGTCTTGTTCTCTGCCGTGAACTGGGATCGCTTGCCAGCTAGTCAGATTGGAGCAATATTGTCTGAGAATATATTACCCATCTTCGGGTATAAGGGGCCATGGTTCAAGGTTTTGGCCGATTTCCCACATTTTGATGGTATCCCAGGATTCCGATACTTACCATATGACTTTTAAAAATCATTAATTTCTTAAATATGGAAAATTTTTAGTAGACCAATAGGTTCAATCCTTTGGGTTGAACCAACTTTTATAAAAGCCTTTTTAAATGGGTAACTAAACCTTCTTATTTCGAAATTTCGACCCTCTCTCCCTATTTCTTGTCTATGAAGTGCAAAACTTGGGAGAACACTTAAGATTTTTTCCTTGTGTCATCAAATCTTCATTTTAAGCTTTTGGATCTTACACATTCATAGCAAATCTACCTAAAGAAGGGAGCTTGGACCAAAAAGGTAAATCTCATCTTCCTTAAAAGTTATTCAGAGTAGCGGTTACGACATCTGCAGTGGTAAGCAATTTGTGGACTAGAACCGCTTAGACATTTTACTTGGAATTGACTGTTTAGTGTTGAGTGTTAAGACTTGAGAGATAACTCACAATTATGCAATATTATTATTTATTTTGGATCCTTTACATTATGTTTTGTTTGTTTTAAAATTTTAATCATGTATTTCACATTTTTAGTTAGTAACTTATATATGTGCTTATGTAATATAGTTTCAGTCAACGACTCAATGTACATTTGCAAACTTTGGTCAACACCACAAGTATGACTTTAGGTGTTTTTTCTATGAAACTAATTATGAGAATGGGATAGAAATTTCTAAAATAGGACGTACACAAAAAAAAATAGGAAATTTTTTTTTTGGGTCGAAACCAAAGTTTCCACAAAACTGGGAAAATTTCCCACATGTCGACCAAAATTTCGGTCTCCCCCAGGGTCGGAACCCGATATTTTGAACTTTGTAAGGGGTGGAACGACCTCTGCTATAGGCAACCACTCAGAAATCAACCTCCTAGTGTTTAGAACTTTAGTGCCTTCCACAAAAAATTATTGCAATAAGGTTCCTTCTACAGACACCAGCACATAGTAGATAGAATCTTCTTCCACACAATTTATGGCATTCTGCCCTCCCTTCCATTGGGCCTTTGATTATGATAAGTAAAGGGTTTATTTTATTGGAAATAAGCCTTGGATTGGGTTAGACCTTTCCTTTATGGTATTTGAGTCTATTTTGAGTATTATATATAAGTTTATAAGGGGCTACAATAACGCACACAAATTTGAATGGAATTCTCTCTTGCAGTTTGCAAAGATTTGCCTGAGATAGGTTGTGTTCATCAACTGGGATAGTTAAGGTGAGAGACCCAGGCTGAGATAGCCATTCCCCTACCCCCATTCTTCCCTTCCTTCTTTCTCTCCTCTATTTTTCTGATTTGTTGTTGACTCCATAGTTTGAAATCTCGCTGATATTTTGGCAAAATTTTGAAATTTTAATGGTTTTTTTTTTACCGAAACGAAACTATATACGAAATAAGATGTATGCAAAGTTTCGGTCATCGAAATTTTGGTATCTAGCCGAAACGGTACAATTCCCTTGTTATAAATACTCCATCTTGACGAGACAGTCAAAATTTTGAAGGGAAAACACTCCTTCCTTCCTCTAATTAGCCACATCATCATACTCTTTGACTTCCATTAGACTCCTGCAAGAAGATCTATACATTCAAAGCCTAAGGAAGGTAAAGTTTTTTCTCTGAAACCATTTTTTTTTTTAAATAGTACATAAATACTTGTTGGATGCTTGTAGATTTTTTATATGTTAGACATTAGAGGCCGATCTATGACTTCACGGAGTCAAAATTTTTTTTGGTACATAAATATTTTTTTTGGTACATAAATATTTGGCTGCAGCATTGGGAGTTTAAAGACAACACTTGAACATTCTGAAATATTATCCAGTAGTCGGATGGATGACACTTGGAGTCATTCATCTGTGTGTAGTCTGGAGCAACGAGGGTATTGCCTTCCATTTGGAAGGTAATTGTAAACTTGTTGGTACATGGTCCATCTAACATAGCTGAGCTTAGGAAGTACTTCTTTCTTGGTACTAACATCGTAGTTGGCTCTATGGAGTTCTTGCAAGCATCCTTCCATGCTTCTAACATCGCTAGACTCGAATTTATTCTCCCATCATCTCTAGCACCGTGAGTCTCAATGTAGATGATTTTGTCAGCACTAGCGGTTAACGGGAGTTGATGAAAGAATATTAAGAAGAAGAAGAAGAAGAAGATGAAAACGAGACGAAGAAAATGATCAAGAGAGTTTTTCAGCACCATTATTAGTGCAAGTACGTGTCAACTCTGATCATAATTGAAGTCTAAAATTAAAATAAATAGATACCAGGTGGAAAAATATTTCACTCCGATGGAGTCGTAGAACAGTTATTGGTGACTAACATATATATGGTTGACAACCATCAAAGCAATATTTAACATAAAAAGTAACAATTTATGTTAATGGAAAATGAATTTTTAGACCAGAAAAATAAAAAAATTATTTATGTACCAAAAAAAATTTCGACTCCGCGAGGTCATAGATCGGCCTCTAATGTCTAACATATAAAAAATCTACAAGCATCCAACAAGTATTTATGTACTATTTAAAAAAAAAAAGTTTTAGAGAAGGAACTTTACCTTCCTTAGGTTTTGAATGTATAGATCTTTTTGTAGGAGTCCAATGGAAGTCAAAGAGAGTGATGATGTGGCTAATTAGAGGAAGGAAGGAGTGTTTTCCCTTCAAAATTTCGACTCTGTCTCGTCGAGATGGAGTATTTATAACAAGGGAATTGTACCGTTTTGGCGAGATACCGAAATGGTACCAAAATTTCGGTGACCGAAACTTTGCATACATCTTATTTCGTATGTAGTTTTGTTTCGGTAAAACAAAAAAGCCACCGAAATTCCGAAATTTTGCAGATATATCGGCGAGATTTCGAACTATGGAGTCAACAACAAATCAGAAAAATAGAGGAGAGAAAGAAGGAAGGGAAGAATGGGGGTAAGGGAATGGCTATCTCAGCCTGGGTCTCTCACCCTCAACTATCCCAGTTGATGAACACAACCTATCTTAGGCAAATCTTTGCAAACAACAAAAGAGAATTTCATTCAAATTTATGTACATTATTGTAGCCCTTTATAAACTTATATATAAGACTCAAAATAGACTCAAAAATAAAAAAAAAGGCCTAACCCAATCCAAGGCTTATTTTCAATAAAATAAACCCTTTAAGTGACTTATCTGAATCAGGGGCCCAATGGAAGGGAGGGCAGAATGCCAGAAAAAAACCCTCATAATTAGTTTCATAGAAAAAATACCTAAAGTCATACGTTGAGTCGTTGACTGAAACTATACTACATAAGCACATATATAAGTTACTAACTAAAAATGTAAAATACATGATTAAAATTTTAAAACAAACAAAACATAATGTAAAAGATCTAAAATAAATAATAATATCAAATAATTGTGAGTTATCTCTCAGGTCTCAACACTCAACACTCAACAGTCAACAGTCAACAGTCAACAGTCAACAGTCAACAGTCAACAGTCAATTCCAAGTAAAGTGTCTAGGCGGTTTTAGTCCACGAATTGCGTACCACTGTAGATGTCGTAACCGCTCCTCTGAATGAGTTTTTAGGAAGTTGGGATTTACCTTTTTGGTCCAAGCTCCCTTCCTTAGGTAGATTTGCTATGAATGTGTAAGATCCAAGCTTAGAATGAAGATTTGATGGCACAATGATAAAGTCTTAAGTGTTCTCCCAAGTTTTGCACTTCATAGACAAGAAATAGGGAGAGAGGGTCGAAATTTCGAAATAAGAAGGTTTGGTTACCCATTTAAAAAGGCTTTTATAAAAGTTGGTTCAACCCAAAGGATTGAACCCATTGGTCTACTAAAAAACTCCCACATTTAAGAAATTAATGATTTTTAGAAGTCACATGGTATTTGGTATCGGAATCCTGGGATACCATCAAAATGTGGGAAGTCGGCCAATACCTTGAACCATTGCCCCTTGTACCCGAAGATGGGTAATATATTCTTAGATAATATTGCTCCAATCTGACTAGCTGGCAAGCGATCCCAGTTCATAGCAGAGAACAAGACCGCAAGCAAGCATACATTTGTTCACTTCTTCTCCATCAAGCACGGAGGATTAAGGATAATTGTACGTTAGTGGCTACCTGAGGAAACTAAAATTCGATCCACCCCTCGGCTGAGTCTCAATGTTAATGATTTTCTCCGCACTAGCAGTTAGCGGGAGTTGATGAAAGAATATTAAGAAGAAGAAGAAGAAGATGAAAACGAGATTAAGAAGATGTTTAGGAGAGTTTTTCAGCGCCATTGTTAGTGCAAGTACGTGTTCTCATACCCAGTGGTCCCAGCCAACCCGTACATGTTGTTGGATCCATTAGTTGACAGTAACTCATTGGCGGGTTCTTCTTCTTCATACTATGGTGGTGATATGCACCCTCGGATAGGTTACCTTCAGTATGTAGATGACTCAGTCTTTTTAGCAGCTGTGGAGGACAATGTTCGATTATACTCTTAGACTATGACATGGCATGCATATGTGGCGCAGTCAGAGGAAAATGCATGTCATTTCTTTCGTACTGAGCTTGGAATCCAGCTAGGCCGTCATAGTTCTTTCCAGTAGATTGTGGATACTACATAGTCATTATAATTGCTGTTGTACACTTGCACTATTATGTAAGTTACATGCTCAGTGTTTGACTTTAGTTGGGACTTGTGGATTAGGGAGTCGCATAGTATACTGCTCTAATACTCTAAATATTAGCTAATTAATGTTGATGTATGTTTGATCATGGCTTAAATGCATTATTTATTTGTTTTACTATCATATTACATCTTGTTCTAGCGATGAAGTAGGTACAATTTCCAGAACAGTTCGACGGTTGATGCCAAACAAAGGTACAATTGTAAAACAATATCATGTTCTAATATTTTTGCATTTTTATGTTCTTAGCATGTTTATTAACCTTAAAATAGGCTATCCCCCAAGTTTCAGGTCAAAATACCACCCTTTGACCACTGAAATAGCCAACTAAAAAAAAAAAAAATACATTATCTCGGCTGAAATCTCGCCGAAATTTTGGTATTTTTGTGGTCATGAACCCACCAAGATACCAAAACGAAACGAGATTTTAAACCTTGGTTGACTCTGAAATTTATTGAATGTACTAAAGATCCTGACTGTGATTGGATTACATGTGATTCGATCTTACATCAATTGGTATGAGAACCACACAAGCTACATTGGACAGAGGCAAAGCTGATATGATTAGTGAAAAAAGATAGGAATTTGATGTTTCCATAGCAATGGCAGTGGCTATTTTGCTAAGTTCTATTCACAACGGGGCAACGCAAACTCGGTTTTCACAGCTATCGATTCAAATCCAGCAGTGCTACTATGCAAGCCACAACTTGATGGTGATTGGGCACTTAAAGGAGATGAACACGATGCTGAAATTGAAGACAAAAGTGAAGACCCTCACTATGACATTAATGTGGTCTCTAAAATTCTGGTTGCAAAGAATGAAGGATAGGATTGGTGCCGAAATTACATTTTCTACACTCTAATGGTTCGTGGGCCTTTGACAACACAAGTGATTGTGGATAGTGGGAGTTGCGTAAACATCGTATCACATGCTTTTGCCATTGAAGGAAAGTTGCAGATTCAACCTCATCCACAACCATATAAGGTTTCCCTCCTCAAGGAAAATACATTGGAGGTTAACAAAAGGTGTTTGGTGCCGCTAAAATTTAGGGAATTTGAAGAAGATGTTTGGTTTGACGTCTTCCCTATGGTGCTAACAGATGCCCTACTTGTTCGCCCATGGATTTATGACAACAATATGTTGGTGGGAGGTTCTAAAAATCATTGTTTCTTTGATCACAAAGGAAAGTCAATGGTCCTCAACCCACTTAACATACCAGCCATGAAATCTAATTGAAGGTTGCCCAAGCCAAGCATCAACAATTGTTATAGCCTATTCTTGACGAGCAATTAGCCAAGGAACATTTAGCATATGCAAGCACAAGCAAAGGGACGCAAGCTAACAAATTATTACTTGCATTGGCTTACAAAGAGGTTTTGACCAATCAAGACAGCTGATATCACTACCCTGCAGCAAGAAAGAGAGCCAACAAATGCGGTAGTTGAAGACTCATATGTGGATGACCCTATGGACACATCCGAAGACATTGAAGTGGAACATGTGGAGTTTATTATCCACTTGAAGTCTTGAAGAGCACACTCCTTGCCTTTAGTAATTACATTCAAGTTTACAAGGAGCTGCCCAAGTTTTACCATGGACTGCAACATTACCTTCATCACACCAAGTGGTCTTTTTAATGTTCAAAACTTGAGGTCGAGTTGTTTCTTAAGTGGTGGAGAATTGAGGCATATAAGTCACTTAAAGGGTTCATTTTATTGGAAATAAGCATTGGATTGGGTTAGGCCTTTCTTTTTTAGTGTTTGAGTCTATTTTGAGTCTTCTATATAAGTTTGTAAGGGGCTACAATGTTGTACACGAGTTTGAATGAAATTCTCTTGTTATTTGCAAAGATTTGCCTAAGATAGGTTTGTTAATCAACTAGGATAGTTGAGGGTGAGAGACCAAGGCTGAGATAGCCATTCCCGACCCCCATTCTTCCCTTCCTTCTTTCTCTCCTCTATTTTTCTAATTTGTTCTTGAATCTGAAAGATCTTGCCTGTGATTTGATCACTTGTGATTCTGCAAATAAGTCACTTAAAAAGTTTATTTTATTGGAAATAAGCCTTGGGTTGGGTTATGTAGAAGTTGGGCCTTTGATCCCATGTGCTCTCTTTGTAATATGCCACTTTAATGAGCCTAAAATTTAGGTAGATAGTAGAAAAACAAGATTTATATTGATATGATTTGTTTGAGTCTAACTCCATGTTGGAGTCTTAGGTTGTATTTTAAGAGTCCTAATAAGAGCCCTATTATGTTTTGAGTCTATTTTCTTTGTTATTTCAGTTCTTAGTCAGTTTAGGTTTCCCAATTAGTTAAGGATTGGGTTAGGCCTTTTCTTTTTAGTGTTTGAGTCTATTTTGAGTTTTATATATAAGTTTGTACAAGGGCTACAATATTGTACACGAATTTGAATGAAATTTTTCCTAAGATAGGTTGTGTTCATCACCTAGGATAGTTGAGTGTGGGAGACCCTGGCTGAGATAGCCATTCCCCTACCGCATTCTTCCCTTCTTTCTTTCTCTTCTCAAAATTTTCTGTTTTATTTTTTTAATTTGTTCTTGAATCTGAAATTTATTGAATATACTAAAGGTCCTATCTGGGATGGGATCACTTTTGATTCGATCTTACATCAATTACATCAGCCTCCTTCCCATTGAACTAAAACTTCCTATAGAGTACCCAAAAGGGTTTATGCATACTTGCAACCCACGACAGATATTTCCCATTTTCTTGATCTTCCTCACACAAAAAAACAAACATTTCTCAACCCCTTCCTCTCCTAAACAGGTTATCAATCATCAAAATCTTCTCTAAAGACGCAGTCCATTTAAAGATGGAGATATGTTGTGGTAATCCTCTGGTTTCAAATAATTTTGTGGGGGAAAGCATTGATGGAGACCTAAGAATTTTCCCTTTTGGCTGCCTCCCCATTCTCTTATCTCCCATTTTCTTGATCTTCCTCACACAAAAGACAAACATTTCTCAGCCCCCATCCTCTCCTGAACACCCATCAGTCATCAAAATCTTCTCTAAAGACGCAGTCCATTTAAAGATGGAGATATGTCGTGGTAATCCTCTGGTTTCAAACAATCTTATGGGGGAAAGCATTGATGGAGATCTAAGAATTTTCCGTTTTGGCTGCCTCCCCATACTCTTTTCTCCTCACTGGTGCATTTTATATGGCCTTTCTACTTCTATGCCTTCATGATGCTATTATCTTAAAGGGAAACGGAGTGACTGATAGTTTCATATTATTCTGTTGTAGTTTGGGTAGTATTTGAATGAACATTGTTATCTTTCTTTGTTGTTTGTATTTCCTACATTAAATCTTGAATGTTCTTCTTACTATGCATGTTTTGCAGGTTACTTCCATCTCATGGAAGGAAAATGAGCTAAACATGGTTGATACTCCTGGACATGCAGATTTTGGGGGCGAAGTATGTTTTCTTTTAAAACTTGGAAGTTACTTTATTTTGAGTTATTTTAGGAAGTCTATATTCATTTCTTTTGTATAACATGTTGGATGAGTATATAGGTTGAGCGGGTTGTTGGCATGGTTGAGGGGGCAATTTTAGTTGTGGATGCTGGTGAGGGTCCATTGGCGCAGACCAAGTTTGTTCTTGCAAAAGCTTTAAAATATGGAATACGCCCAATCCTCCTCCTTAACAAAGTAGACCGACCTGCTGGTATGACGACTTTTTTCTTTCTTTCTTCTTTTTCATTTTATTTTTAATCACATTTTGGAATAGGTATGCTTCTGAGTACATGTGAACTGTGGGGGGCTTGACCATGGTTATGTTTGCTTTCCCTTTGCTTTTTGAATATCATCTGGTCATGGCTTTTCTCTTTTGAGTTGAAGAAACTTTGTTAATCGAAAGGGCCAAGCTATTTATCATTCACAGTCGTCATGTTGAACTGTTTCTCAGATTCTTTTTCTCGTCTCCTACTTTCTTCTTTCTGGCTGTTGTTACTTTTTGTTATACCCCTCACTTGTACTTCTCTTCCTAAATATCGTTTATTTTGTACACAATGTTACTTGTGCAAATTTGTGGCAACCAAATAAAAGGAACTAGTTAGTCTTCCTTCACTGCTAGAACGAAAGATATTGATGCCAACATCAAATCTTTTCATGTTCTCATTGTGATTGCATTTTGTGTATGAATTTTAATGTTTAGTAATCTGTTGTTAGCGTTATAGCACGCAACTCCTACAGAAAGCAGATTGTCATGCTGCAAAATATTCACTGTGAACTGTTGAGTGAGATAATGCTAGCATGTTCTGGTTGTATTTGTAGCCAGCATTGATATTCTTACACTTGTGCCTACTGGCCATAGTTATGTGCCTATGGTGTGGGCACCAATCTATGGACAGATGCAGGGAGTAGCTGTTGGATGGCAAGCATGTTATGGAACTTTATCTCTATGCAGTTTTTGAGATGGATAATGATGCATCATTGATGTTTTTATTTGATAAACCCATTTGGAGGGGGCTGCCGAGGAGCTATTGCTCTCTCATCCTGTGAAGAAGATCGAATCATAGGCTTCCAAGCTACTGAAAATAATATATCATATGACACTTCCTTGGATAGTAGGTCTGCAGAAGTTGTCTGATTGTAATGTTGTGAATAAGCTCCTGCATAGCATTCCACTTCCCACTAGTTCAATAAAACTGATAACAGAATTGCTAAAGGAACTTACCCCTCCTATGCTTGGAGCAAAATGCTAAAACATCATGAGCTCTTTGACAGCTTTGGAAGAACCCAATAAAAATGGAAAACCTTAACAAAATGGCATCAGAACTTGATGCGGATCCGGATTCCAAAAGTTGAAATCGGATAGCTTATGGGCCCACAATTAACAACTAAAACAGTTTTCAAAGAAGTAGGGGCATTATTGTAACTTCAGGCACAACTCTAGCACTTAGAAGAGATGGAAATTAGAAGAGATGGAAATGGATACTAGGGTCAAACTAAAATAAAAAAAATTAGAAGAGGGGGGTATTCTGGAATTACAATAGAATAGGGGAATATTAGAACATAATTTCGAGAACAGGGGGTTTACTTGTAATTATAAATAACTGTCCTTACTTGTAAATTTAGAGACCTACAACACCCACGATAGAATTCAGAACCAGCGAGAGCTGCCTCTACTCCAAGTGAAGGATCTCTCAGGTCAGGCCTAGGCTTGGGCTGAAATTGCAGGTACAGGATTGCATAACCCAGATTTATAAAACCCACCAACATAAACCCAACTGATCAAGTATTAGGTTCAGATTTGACTCCTGGAATCACAAGGGCGACAGGTACAGGTCTGGGTAGGGTTGCAGATGTATCTCTCACAGCGGCGATCACTTTCAGACCTGAGATTCAAGGGTTAGGGTCGCCTTGGGGAGGGCTTCCTTCGACCAAAAGCTTGACCCAAACAACTCACACACAACAGAGTTCGAATCACCTCAGTAGGGCTGCAACTGTCGCCCAGAACAGGGGCTGGGAGAGAGAACCAGCAAGAAGAAGAATGAAAAGAAGGAAAAGAAGAACAGGGGGAAAAAGAAGAATATGAAATAAGAAACAATTCAGAAAAGAGAGAGTGGGAAACCACCCATGGCAGCCATCGTTTCCAACCAAAACATTATTCTCAAATTCATTCCAATCTATCCCTCAGTTGAGTTCAACAAACCTATTTAAAGGCTGAAAACAGACCTACTTTCCTATTTGAAACAAATATTGCATCTAATTAAACTAGAAGTAAAATTCTCACTCAATTAAAAATCTGCCATACTAATTCTAAATCTAAAAATGGAAAGTAAATAAAAATATTCTAAATCGATTGCCAAACTGGATCAGAACTCTTTGGCAAAAGAACAAAGATGAAAAAAGTGATTAATTAAGTCACCATTATTCAAGCACGTTAGACAAACAAAATAAGAGAAACAGCCTCATCTTTTGATAGATAGCTGAGGTCGTCACTTTCTTATTGCAATTTCCAAGCCCAATGCTTTGCATTTGACATGAGCATGCTGTCTGAAGGGAATGACGCATAGTGATTTTCTTGGTTCGCAGGGTCGAACAAGTTAAACAAAGCAACAGATGATGCTTTGTGGGTAAATCTGCCATTTGTTGTTAGAGCCCACCCGTTATCCTATCATGGCTAAGGGGGTATCCCTTGACAAAAGGGCTTGATAATAAGGGTTCGGGTTTTGGAAAATTTGGCATTATGAGGGAAAATGTTAAAACTAGGGAATCTTGGGCTGAGAATACAAAATTAATGGGTCAGTGGTATAGCATGGAGATAGCCAACTAGCAAGCTGCCTTTACTCCACTTTTCTAATCCAATCCAATCCAATCTTTGGGCCTGCGACTCTTTATTTGGCAGCTTATGACCATAAGTTACCTTTTTTTTTCTTTCTTTTATTACCCTTCGATCCTTCATCCGTTATTACCCAACCACAGTTACAAGTCAAACTCCAACACACACAATATCCCAATCAACTAGGTTAAGGAACAGGCCAATAAGGCTGCTGGCTATGACAATACGGCTAATAACACTGGCTTAACACTTCGCTATGACAATGTGGCTGGTCCACAATCATACTGGCTATGACAATATGGCTGAACTAAATAACAATGGCTCAAAGGTGTCTTAGGTCTTATTTGACCTAATTTCAGTTAACTGTTTCAGATTCCATTCATTGTTAGGTCTGAATCTAGATTGTACTTGTCTTTTATTTGATGTTTTTTTTTGGTAGGTAGGGAGGGAAGTAGGTAACAGCCAGGAGGCTCGAACTTGAGACCTCCTGGTGAGCATGGGTTTTTTGCACACCACAGCTCACCGGCAGTTGTTTTTTATTTGATGTTATTTGTTGGGGTATAAGTGTTAAGCCATTGTTATTTAGTTCAGCCATATTGTCATAGCCGGCAGCCTTATTGGCTTGTTCCTTAACCTAGCTGATTGGGATATTGTGTGTTGGAGTTTGTCTTGTAACTGTGGTTGGGTACATCTGTAACCAGCCTTACATTAAGGTGCCTTCACTTAATGAGTCCTTTGCACATCTTCAGTGTATCATTACACCTTCCCTATCTGATGCCTCTCTTAAAGACAGTTTTGCATTTTTTGATAGCTGTGGCCGAGGCTCAAATTTTTTTCTGGGAGAGGCCGGGCTCATGGGAGGTCGTGGCCGTGGTGATCACAATACAGGTGGGCAGCAGAGTTACCGATTTGTCAGACTGTTGCTTTCATGGCAAGTTAAATAATGCTATTGATACATGCTGGGCCAAACGTGGTCAACCAGATTGGGCTCCACAATCAGCCAATACCATTGTGCCTGATGGTCATTCTGATATTCTGAGAAGGTGTCTTCTTGTTACACCAATATTACATACTGAAAGTAGAAATAAAACTCTTAGCTAAACCTGAAGTTTAATTACAATAGGAAAGAGAAAAATAAAACATAAACTAGCTAAAAAAACTTAAACATGATCCTACGATACAAGGTCCATTGACCTATATGGACCCCCCAAGTCAATACACACTTTAACAAAGAGTATACCAGATATTTAGAGATGGAAGGAGAAAGAAAGATTTACAATATCTGAAATGTAAGTTATATCTTACCTGTCATAATTAAAAAAATAATGATGCAATGTTATGTACTTTGGTAGGATGCATTAATTCAGCCATGGCTGATTAAGATTGATGCACAATAAACTATGAATTGCTGCTCTTAGTTCTTAGTTATGATGCTGGATAAACTTAAGATACAGAAGCTGCTGTTCTCTCATCCTGAATTTCACCAAAACTACTTCAATTGTACGTGATTGGGTTTGCTTCTTATTTCTCATGTTGACCGTTGCATAGAGTTGTAGACTTTACTACTTAAATTTGAGGTTGAAAAACATCAACCTAGAATCCTAGCCTAGCTAATGACTCTTTTCCTGATTGATAAACAACTTTGATTATATCTTTTGACTTTCCTTATTATTTAAGGATCCTACAAGTAAACTTTGCTTTTACTTGTTGAAAAAAAGAAATGAGGAATATATGTATTTCCTTTGTTGAAGTGTATCGGGCATGGGTGGTCCATGGAGTTGTGTACCGTGGGATCATGTATAATGTGTAGTTAGTTATTAAGTTCATAGGTGTCTCCTAATGTGATTAGGTTTAAATAGTTATTTACTTTTATTTTGATTGGTCATTGTACTTGTATTTCGTCTTTGACTCTTAGTAGACATCCTACTTAGAGTCGGTGGATATTCTATTTACGATATAGGTAGTTCACGATAGGAGATTATTCTTATGGTTTCTGGCCTTCCTCCCTCACTCGGTTTCTTCTCTCTCTCTCTCTCTCTCTCTCTCTTGCTGGTCTCTTAATTTCTGATATTGAGAACAAGTGCCTAGCGAACTTGGTAGATTGTGGAGCGTTAAAGCCCATCCTACTAGGAGGTCTTGGGTTCAAGCCTCTTGGTTGTCACCTTCGTCCCCCCTCATGATATTATTACATCCTTGAAACCAGCTAGGACTTCGAGTTCCTGCTGTGTAAGCCCTTTTCCGGCATTGTCATGTTCAAAAGGGCAACTGCTCATCTGTCGATGACAAGCCTTCACCCTATTCTTCTCTTCTCCTAGTCATTATTAACATTGGTCTGTTTTGTATTTCGGTCAGAGCATGGATCTGTTGGCATGGCTGCCGCTGCATTTTCCTTATGTTGATAATGTTTGCTAATCTTGGTAATTGGCTTTAGCCTTTAAGTTATAGATGGATTAGTTGTTGTGGTACCATTCTTTAGAAGTGCGTCAGCTTCAACGAGCATTTCTATCATTGTATGTGATTACGATTACTAGCTATTCTTATGTTTAAATGCAAGAATAATGGTTTTCCTCCTTCAATGATGTCCTCGTAGGATGTTCTCTATTGTCCGTGATAATGATCTTCCTCATCTTTAATTCTGCAGTTACAGAGGAGAGATGTGATGAAGTGGAGAGCCTGGTTTTCGATCTTTTTGCAAATCTGGGTGCTTCAGGTGCATGAATTTCTTACACTAAAAAATTGTGGATGTGTTTGTTTCTCCCTAGTCATATGGTAAAATTTTTCCCAAAGTACTTCACTATGTGGCTATATAAAGTTTTAATTTTTGGGCACTTTTTACTGAATTACACAAGCTTCAATGCTTTTGTTGTGAGGGAAAAGGTCCAGCATATGGTGGGCACTATAGCTGATGTGACAGGCTCCATAATCAGCCCCATCATCCTTTCTTGGGGCTGGAATAGGAACCATGTGAATAGATCTAGGTGACCCAGCTGGAAAAGCCTTTTCACCGAAAATTCAATTTGTTTCCTCTGCTTCTCGGTGTAGCACTTGAAATGATATTTCTTGATTTTGTTTCAGAGGACCAGCTAGATTTTCCAGTTCTTTATGCTTCTGCTAAAGAGGGATGGGCTTCCTCCACTTTCACCAAAGATCCTCCTGATGATGCAAAGAATATGTCACAATTGCTTGATGCCATTCTAAATCACGTTCCTCCGCCCACGGCAAGCCTAGAGGCATCTTTCCAGATGCTGGTTTGTATAGAAATGTTGTCGGATTATTTATAAGATCATTCTTCACTGAAAATTAATTGCTAGGGGCATTCTTGCTTACATCTTCTCTTTCGCTGCTTCTTCCAACTTCGTCTGTTTTACTTATTTGCTGGGGAACATCCGAAAGATGCTTGACAGTTGCTTGCAGGTTTCCATGATGGAACGTGACTTTTATCTTGGACGAATATTGACCGGTCGTATCTCGTCAGGAGTTATTCGTATTGGGGATAGAGTGCACGGTCTCCGTAGTACAGATTCTGGTGTTGAGAAGATTGAGGAAGGAAAGGTGAAGTCATGCATGCTGCCCTGTATGTCTGAAGATATTGTTCTCAATTAACAAGTGTTCACGTTGCAGAAAGCAGAATATTTCAGAATCATTTTATGACATTTGAGAAACTGATTTTGTAGATCACGAAACTTATGAAAAAGAAGGGTACAACCATGGTTCTCATTGATAGTGCAGGAGCTGGTGATATAATATCAATGGCTGGGTTGGCAAGTCCATCAATAGGTCACACAGTGTCAAATGTGGAGGTCTGTTGATGCATGTGTTTTTTTTTCTTTTCGGTTTCACTTTCTATGCTTTTCTATGTATTCTTTATGCTATCTTTGTTTAATGATTTGTGATAGTGATTCTACCATTATCACTTTATATTTGATAAGTAGGTTCTCCTTGGTGCCATTCATAAGCAAGGTTTTAACACTGACAGAATATTTGGGTTTCCCCCCTCTCCAGTTGGGTTAACCTGAAAAAGATTATGTTGTATAGGATTTGGTTGTGTTCAAGCGTTTTTATCTAAAATAAAAATATTCGCTGGTTATTTCTGTATAACAGGTTGGGCAATGAGGCTGATAGTGACAAGAAAATGTATATGTAGTTGACCCATGCAGCTAACATTGATGAGACATCATGTGGGAGATAAAAAGTAACTCATTGTAGTTCATAGTTCAGTGTATTGGATTTATTGGTCTCTACAAAAAATGAAGAAAGTCTTTTTTTTTTGGGGGGGGGGTTTGGGTGAAAATACAAATTATTTTGAAGGATATGCTTGCCACGTGTCCTTGTTTTCTTTTTGTGTGCCACAGCCATATTTCAATTGATTCTGATGCATGGTATCTAGGACACTATTTTAACGTGCGTTCTGAATAAATATATCTATCATTAAATCAGTACTATGAAATGCTAATGCAAACAGGGGTAGTGAACTCTATTCAACAATATGATCTACAACATTTTCGTAACTAACAAGTCATCACTTTGATTACCTCTTTTGACGCATATGGTGTTAGAAGCTGGTTTTTAATTTCCGCAAACATTTGTTATTAGGGAGAGATAGATGTAATTTTATTTTATTTGTCTTTATCTTTTAGATTGGTTAATAGCAAGAAGAGTTTAAGTTTGTCTTCTTCTTTCTCCCTCCATTTGTCATAGCTCTTGTTGTATCCTGTTTTCCAGCGGTACCTGTAACCAACCAAATCTGAATCGTCTCCATCCATCTTGAAATTAGGGACGAAGATCCTACACCCTAGGGCGATTTGTCCGAGTTTCAGACTGGATAACAAAAAACAAAAGGGACTGTGAGATCGAAACCAGAAACTACTGTTAGTTTCACTAGTCTGCCAAAAACAGTTGCAGAACAAGATCTATTGTTATTTCGTTTTTTTTATTTTTTTATTTTTCTGGGGTTGTGTAACTTGCACTAATAGGGATATGAGTTGGGATTCTTCACCAAAAGTTTCAAGTCGTTCAACTCCATATGAGAGAGCTTTGGCATCCGTGACTGAGTTAGGTGCTGTGAGTACCGTTCTATTTTGTCGAAGGGAGAAGAAAATTGCTGATTTTCCTTATTTACAAGGACATACTTCTGAAATTACTTTCTTGTTTCTGAGTTTTGTTCTGTTCTGTCCCTAATCTTTTGAATTTCAGATTATCCTTTTTATTTAAACTAATTTATCCTCTATCCCCCAAATTTTACATAACCGTCCTGAATATTTACATAACTGCCACCACCTATTCAAATTAAATTATTTTTCATTTGTGGGGTCATAGTGATCCAGCTTAGGGTTATTGAACCCCGGATCTGCATCGATTTTTCTAGTGCAAACGTGTGGGTGTGTGCATGGGTGCATGTGTACATGATGCAATTTCGTTAGCATGGCTAGACCAAACTTGGTTTTTTGGTCAGAAGGGACTTGATAGTTTACATAAGAGCAATCTTTTATTTTATTTTCTTATGGTGGGTAGATTACGTAGGAGTTATTAGGCAGTTTTCCTTATTTGAGTTATTTCCTAGTTGAGTAGGTTTCCATACTGAGTTGAGTTTCTGTTAATATGTGACTTTTTTTATACCTGTACTGTTGATGAAAATCAGAAAATGGAATGAATGATATTGAGTTTTATGAGTGTGCTTGGTGTTGCATGGGCTGATTGTGCTGACTGATCTCTCTTTAATGTAGACTAGGATAGGGAATCTAACCAAGCCTCAACTGTAGGAACTTTTAATCAAAAGAACAACCAGTAATTACCCACAGATAGGCAGCAATCAACAGATCAGAAAATAAAGAAGAATTAATTCTCAGAAATCAGAATTCAATCCCCAAATCTGTCCTCTATTAAGTCAGAATAGAAACCAGCAAGTAGGACTACTTCAGGCACAGAAATAAGTCCCAAACAAAGCTGTTGAAGTATCGCTGTTCAGAAACATTTGGAACCTGGCCGATAGGGGCATAATTGTCCTATCGGCCCTCTTTTGCTTTGTTAGGGTTTTGGTTATGTGTTGGGGGTTATATCTGTAACTTTCTTTGGTTTTTTAATATATATGCATAAGAAGAACCTGCGATCAGTCATTCTGGACAGATTGCAGGTTGCTCTCCACTTTTGGGACTACTTGTGATTTTTCCTCTCTCTTCTTTCTTTTCTTCATCTCTTTTTCTGGTTTACTGGTTTGGTTACAAGAATCTGAGATTGTAACATGGTATCGGAGCTTTTGTAATCAAATCGATTTTTGGTTGATCAATCTCTGCTGATTTCCGCCTTGCGTGTTCCCCTTTGATGCGCAACCACCTCTTGCTGCATATAGTATATTGTATTGGCCTGGTTTATGATGATTTAAAGTACAACCAGGCATTTCAAATACTAATACCTAAGTACCATGCCTGTTCTTTGAAATCGCTGAAGTCTACACTCACAGCGACTCAAGTTTTTTGAATTTTTCATGGCCGCTGCTCCTATTTCTGGTTGTTTTGTGGCTGCCGCCCTATGTGTGGAGTCTCTACTGCCTGGCTTTTGAACTCGCTGCTGCCTACTACTTATCTACCTATGCTATTAGTTTTTTTAAGCTTCTTTTGGTACTCCCATCAAGGTCGACTCGACCCCAACAGCAGCGCCTATCGCCTGAAATTTTTTTTTGAATTCTTTGGTGTTCGATTGCTACTTGGCTGCTGGTTTTCAGATCTGATTGGTGTGTGCATCATATTTTGTTGTCTTTGCGACTACTTGCTGGTCATATTCTTTGGTTCTCATGGCTGAGATCAAAGAGACTACCCCTACTACTACCCCTACTACTGCCTCTTCTACCTCGGACAACATTAATGTCCAGATTACTTCCGTCAAGCTCAAGGGAAACTCCAACTACCTACTTTGGGCTTAATTGGTGAAGGTGTACCTGATGGCTAAGGGAAAACTCAAGTATACCACTTCTGATCCTCCTTTATCTTCAGCCACTGGTTATGATGACTAAATAAAGGAGAATGCCCTTATTTTAATCTGATTATGGAACAGTATGGAACCAGATGTGATTGCCAATGTCATGTTCCATTCTACTGCAAAGGGAGTATGGGATGATTTGCAGGAAACATACTCTCAGGAAAAGAACATGACAAGAATTTATGATATTTATGAGAAGCTGTTTTAGTTTCGCCAGTCTGACAAATCTCTTTCGGAGTATTACAGTACATTCAGGGGAATAGTGGAAGAACTTAATGTTTTTCAGCCCTTGATCACTGATATTGACAAGCTGAAGGCTCAGTGTAATGAGTTTTTTGTCTCCAAGTTCTTGGCTGGTCTGAATAATGATCTGAAGGCAGTAAAGGGTCACTTACTTGCAGGTGACACGGTTCCTACTCTGAATGATGCCTAGTCCTGATTGTAGCGAATCACCTCCTCATCCAAATCTGATTTGTCTTCTAAAGACAACTCTGCTTTTGTTGCTAACCGTGGACGTGGTGGCTGTCGTGGGGGAGGACGTGGGTTAGCTGGTCAAGGTTCTAGTGGACAACCCTCTGATCGTGCTGCTCGGCAGTGCATGTACTATGGGAAGCCCAACCATACTGTTGAGACTTACTGGGCAAAGCATGGCAAGCCAGAATGGGCAACCCAGGTTGGTCAATCATGCAATGTCGGATGATGGTACTAACATAGTGTCTTCAGTTGCTACTAAGCCTACACCTTCTTTAGGAGATTCCTCTACTAGTCTACGCAATGACATCAATCAGTTGCTCCGGCACTTGCACACTCTTGAGGCATCCTCTAATACATCCAATGGTGTGTCTACATCCTCTGCCACCATAGCCCACACAGGTACATCAGCCCTTCTTACTACTACATCTACCCCATGGATCATTGATCAGGTGCTTCTGCTTATATGACCAGTAAGTCATCTCTTTTTAAGAACTTTTCTTCTAGTACCAATTCTACTTCTGTTATCCTTGCTAATGGTGCTTCCACACCGGTTCTAGTTTATGGTTCTATTTCACCTACCCCATCCATCAACTTATCCTCTGTCTTACACGTTCCTCAATTTCCATTAAGTCTTTTCTCTGTGAGTCAATTAACCAGTTCATTGAATTGCTCAGTAACATTCTTTCATTCTTCCTGTGTTTTTCAGGATCTTCACACGAGGAAGACGATTGGTGGAGGGTGTGAAAAGGATGGGTTATACCAACTCAACAACGGCTATCCTACCTCTTTTGCTGCTGCTGTTGCTGTTAGAGACATTACTCCCTTCCAATGGTATTGTCGTTTAGGTCATTTGTCGCTTTCTAGGTTACAACTTTTATTTCCTAGTTTTAAGTCTGTTCCTAGGTTAGAGTGTGAGGCTTGTGAGTTGGGGAAACATCACCGTGTGTCATTCCCATCTCGCTCTTTGTCTCGTAGTCCGTCTTTATTTTCTTTAGTCCATTCTGATGTATGGGGTCCTTGCAAAGTCAATAATAGATTTGGGTTTTGGTATTTTGTGACATTTGTGGATGATCATTCTCGCCTTACATGGCTTTACATGTTAAAGGACAGATCTGAATTTTTACATGTATTCCAAAAATTCCATAATGAAATAAAGACTCAGTTTGGTATTCTTATTAAAATCTTACGATCTGATAATGCTTTAGAATATGCTCAAGCTGATATTTCTGATTTTTGTGATCCACCAGACTAGTTGTGCCTATACTCCACAGCAAAATGGAGTAGCAGAGCACAGGAATCGGCACCTCCTTCAGGTTGCCCGAGCCATTATGTTGCATGTGCATGTTCCTAAGCATTTCTGGTGTGATGGTATTTTAACTACATGCCATCTTCGATTTTGTCCAACAAATCTCCCTTCTCTGTTATGTTCCCAAATCTATCGAGTTTTCCTGTTCCTCCCAGAGTTTTTGGGTGTGTGTGTTTTGTCCATAACTTGCATGGGCGAATTGATAAGTTGTCTCCTAGATCTACTAAATGTATTTTTTTGGGTTATTGTCGTACTCAGAAAGGGTATAAGTGTTATAATCCTACCACACACAGAAACTTTGTTAGTGCCGATGTGACCTTCTTTGAAGGTACATCCTTCTACCCTCCTCCAGTGTCCCCCTCTAGTATAGAGTGGTCTTCTCCATCCCTTCCTCCCATACCCTCACTTATACCCTTCCCTGATGCTCCTAGTACCAGTGCCGCACCTCCTCTACAGGTTTATTAGCGGCAAAAGAAGGATGGACAGCCAAGTGGCGAGGTAATTACAGATGTTTCACTCCTTCCACTGCCGCCTCCCTCTGGTGAAGCTCTTATTCCTCCTCAGCCTGATGACTCACCAATTGCGCACAGGAAAGGTACACGTTCTTGCGCTAAAAAATCCATGGTTGTGTACCCTATTGATAACTTTGTGTCTTTATCTCATCTTCCCTCTCCTATCTATGGTCTTGCCCTCTCTTTCTACTAACCCCATTCCCCGTACCCATAATGTGGCCCCACGTATCCTTGGATGGAAGGCCGCCATGGATGTAGAAATGGATGCTCTCTTGTGTCGTGGTACCTAGAGTCTGATAGATTTACCTCCTGGTAAGGATTTGGTGAAGTGTCGCTGGGTGTACACTATCAAGTATCATTCTGATGGCTCTGTTGAGTGGTTGAAGGTCTGTCTGGTTGCTAAGGGGTATACTTAGACAAATGGTGTTGATTATTTTGAGACCTTCTCCCTCGTTGCTAGACTGAATTTTGTTCGTCTTCTTATTTCTCTTGCTGTCAACTTTGATTGGCCTTTATTTCAATTGGACATCAAGAATGCCTTCTTGTATAGTGATCTATAGGAAGAGGTGTATATGGAGCAACCTCCATGGTATATTGCTCAAGGGGAGAGTATAGGTCGTGTGTGTCACTTACACAAGGCTATCTATGGACTTAAACAGTCTCCTCGGGCATGGTTTGACAAGTTCAGTGCTACTATAGTTACTTGTGGCTTTTTTCAGTGTTATTCTGATCATTCTGTGTTTGTTCATCGCAGAGGTGATAAGTTAGTTGTTTTGATAGTATATGTTGATATTATTCTGACTGGGAATGATGAGGCAGGAATTTCTAAAGTAAAAGATTATCTCCAGCACCATTTTCAGACAAAGGACCTAGGCCAACTTCATTATTTCCTTGGGATTGAGGTAATCCGCTGCAAGAAAGGGATCAATCTGTCTCAAAGGAAGTATGTGGTGGATCTTCTATATGATACTAGGATGCTTGTGTCCAGACCCGTTGATATCCCTATGGATCCTCACAAAAAATTTGGCGTTGATGATGGTGAACCCCTCCAGGATGTGCATCAGTACAGGAGTTTGATTGACAAGCTAATTTACCTCACTGTGACTCATCCCGACATTTCCTATGTTGTTGGAGTTCTGAGTCAATTCATGCAGTCTCTTCAGAAAGCACTTTGGGACACTGTTGTTCGTGTTCTTCGGTATCTAAAAGGTGCTCCTGAAAAAGGGTTGATTTATCGTCCTAATCGGCATATAAAACTAGTGGGGTATTCTGATGCTGATTGGGCTGGCTCTGCTGGTGATCAGAGATCTACTACTGGATACTGTACTTTTGTTGGAGGTAATCTTGTTATGTGGCATAGCAAGAAGCAAACTACTATTGCCCGGTCTAGTGCAGAAGCAGAATACATAGCTATGGCTCATACTTCTGCTAAATTGATGTGGCTGCGGTCATTACTTTTGGAGTTGGGATTTCCAGTGACCAAGCCAATGAAGATGTATTGTGACAACCAAGCTGCAATTTACATTGCTAGTAATCCAGTCTTTCATTAGAGGACCAAACACATTGAAGTGGACTGCCATTTTGTTCGTGATGCTGTTTTGAAGAAGCTGATTGAAACTTTGTTTGTTTCTTCAACGGATCAGTTAGCTGACATGTTCACTAAGTCCTTGTTTGCTCCTAGTTTTCACAGTGGTTGTACCAAGCTGAGCATGGGTGATATGTATGCTCCAGCTTTAGGGGGAGTGTTGAAGTATCGCTGTGGGATTAGCGCTATTTGGAACCTGGCCGATTGGGGCATAATTGTCCTATCGGCCCTCTTTTGCTTTGTTATGGTTTTGGTTATGTGTTGGGGGTTATATCTGTAACTTTCTTTGGTTTTTTTAACATATATGCATAAGGAGAACCTACGATCAGTCATTCTGGACAGATCGCAGGTTGCTCTCCACTTTTGGGACTACTTATGATTTTTCCTTTCTCTCTTCTCTTTCTTTTTCTCTTTCTTTTTTTCTTCTCTTTTTTTGGTTTACTGGTTTGGTTACTGGAATCTGGGATTGTAACAAAAGCCTAACCAGAATAATATTCTCGGGAACAAAAGGGAACATAATTACCCTATCGGTTATGATCTCTGTCTATAACCCACTACAAGACAAAAAAACAGAGATTTTAAATAGCTTGAGAATGGCTGATCAGAACAGCCCAAAGTTGCAGCAACAATAGATCTTAGAGAGGTGGAAAGAAGAAGAAGAAGATAGCTTGAAGAAGAAGAACCGCCCGAGCTTCACACTGCAGAGAGTCCATTGGATCAAACATTAATTCCATCAGCCTTAATCAAACAAGATAACTCTTCATAGAGAAGACAATAGCAGCAGCCATTAATTCTTTTATAAAAAATCATCCTTCTTTTAGGAGCCTCCTCTTTATTTATAATGTTGATGGGGGAAGGAATTACAAAATAGAAGGTTCTTCAAAATGGAAACCAAATATTCTCCTAATATAGTAATTACTAAAACTGAAATTAGAAACTGGATGAAAAAGGAAACCAACTACTAATGACTTGACTCCTAAGGAAACAAATATAACTCAAATCAAACCCAACTACACTGGAAACAAATCTATAAATCCCGTATGCAACCTTAGATCCCCTAGTTTAGGCCCATAAAAGTGGTATATTACACTCAAAACACATGGGATCAAAGGCCCAACATGTGTGGAACCCAAGCCTAGGCTTATTCCTAATAAAACAAGCCATTTTTGGTGATTAATCTGCATCAACTCTCCCCTTCTTGAAAAAATTCGTCCTTGAATTTTGTAGTGATGAGGGGGAAGCAATATGTGAGTAGCAGCTTTAACCATCCCCAAACGAAATTCTGGTTAATTGTAAACTTTCACAATGTAGTCTTCATTGCGTGGAGCTTTCTCTTCGAAGAACCATGATGGCATAACGAACTCTGTATGTTCGACCTCTGAATCAATACCAACTGTGAATGTCGTATACATAGAGTCATCAACGATGGTAACCTTCTCATCAGGGATTGGAGGAACAAGCTCTTCCTTTTCATCATGAATCTCAAAGACTTGTTGTGGAGTGATTTCACCCACTACCTCATCTTACACGGCCTCAATCTTGTCGACCATGCTTTCTTCAAAGTAGAATTCTTCAGTGGAATCTTATATCTCTTGACCTTCTGTCTTTGAAGCTTCAAGAATTATTTATTCAATGTGAACCTTGACTTCAAGTTCTTTTGGTTTGAATAGAGGTATCTTCACTTCACCTAGAGGTGTTATAGGTGCTATTAACGATTCTGGGACACCAACACATCGTTGCATTCTGATGAATACTTCATTTGTTTGCACCATTTCTTGATGCAGTTGTATCACTATCTCCATTATGGAAGCCATGGAGTTCTTCTACTCAATAATAGGGTTATTCTTTGCCATGCTCTGATACCACTTAATGTAGACTAGGATAGGGAATCTAACCAAGGCTCAATTGCAGGAACTTTTAATCAAAAGAACAACTAGTCATTACCCACAGATAGACAGCAATCAACAGATCAGAAAATAATGAAGAGTTAATTCTTAGAAATCAGAATTCAATCCCCAATCTGTCCTCTATTAAGTCAGAATAGAAACCAGCAAGTAGGACTAATTCAGGCATAGAAATAAGTCCCAAACAGAGCCTAACCAGAATAATACTCTCAGGAACAAAAGGGGACAGAATTACCCTATCAGTTCTGATCTCTATCTATAACCCACTACATGACCCAAAAAAAAAAAAAAGATTTTAAATAGCTTGAGAATAGCTGGTCAGAACAGCCCCAAGTTGCAGTAACAATAGATCTTAGAGAGGTGGAAAAAAGAAGAAGATAGCATGAAGAAGAAGAACCTCTCGGGCTTCACACCGCAGAGTCAATTGGATCAAACACCAATTCCATCAGCCTTGATCAAACACATGACAACTCTTCATGGAGAAGACAATAGCAGCAACCATTAATTCTTTTATCAAAAATCATCATTCTTTTAGGAGCCTCCTCTTTATTTATAATGTTGATGGGGGAGGGAATTACAAAATAGAAGGTTCCTCAAAATGGAAACCAAATATTCTCCTAATGCAATAGTTACTAATACTGAAATTAGAAACTAGTTGAAAAAGGAAACCAACTACTAATGACTTGACTCCTAAGGAAACAAATATAACTCAAATCAAACCCAACTAAAAAGGAAACTAATGTCAAATCCAAATCCTCTTTCTGCTTGAAAATCCCGTTTTCCGGATAAGATTTGGAAAGCTATCTACTTCGATGTCAAATCCAAATCCTCTTCCCTCCATAATCGGCCAATTCCCAATACCCCCCAAAACTCTCACATTATTTCCTCTTGGAACCTTCATGTTGACTTCCTTCATCCCACCTGATGTCATCCTGGGCATGGGTTCCCCTCCCCCCCATTTTTGTGTCGGATGGCCTTGATGTGAATTTTAGTTCTGCTTTCTGCTTGTTTTAGCTGATTTTGTTTATTGTAATTTTGTTTTCTGTAAGGCCCTCGGTTCTTGCTCTTTGTCGGCCTTGGCTTTTCCCCTTTCCCCCCATTTTTTCTTGTTTATTCTTCTTCGCTTGGCAATGAATTATTTATTTATCTTAAAAAAAAAAAAAATGAAACTAATGAAAAAGGAAACAAATCAATGAATCCCGTATGCAACCTTAGAACCCCTAGTTTAGGCCCATAAAAGTGGTCTGTAACACTCAAAACACATCGAATTAAAGGCCCAACATGTATGGAACCCATCCCTAGGCTTATTCCTAATAAAACAAGCCTTTTTTGGTTATTAATCTGCATCACTCTGTCTTCTCTCACTCACTTTAGTTTTGAGTCTTTCTCGTGAAATTTATTTCTCAGGTCTGTTTCCCTTTCTCCTCTTTCTTGAAAACCCGTCTTATTTTCTGCTATTATTTTGTTCTTTTGTTACTCTGATATTCTGACCTTCTCCCCAGTATATTGAGTTGGTCTCCCTCATCCCCCAATCCTGTCACCCCAAATTTTTGTGTGGTAATACATACCTCATGGGTGACCAGACTTGTAGATTATAGTGTCCAATAACTGTGTGGTTTGTTGTTCCAGTTCTGCATCTGGGGCTGACATCTGTTCTACCGCCTGGATCAATTGCAGGGATATTTATCTACTTCCATATTTGATCTTGTGTCCTGCTTTCAGTAGGATTTGACAACGTTTTGCTTGGAAGATTGATGTAGATACAACTGCATTTACCTGGTTGGACCAGCATGACCGGCTATGGAAGCCAAGGGCCAAGAAGAACCGGTCCAACCCAGATTTTTGGTCCAACAAGGGTTGGAAGTAGTTTAGTTTAATATTAAGTCTTTTATTTTCTAAGTCTTCTATTTTTATCAAGTTTGTTTTGGGGTAGGATACGTATGAAGTAGGAGGTAGTTTTAGTGTTTTAGCTCACCCTCGCGGGATCACGACGCTTTGTCCCATCCATTATAGCACGTGTCGCCCAGGGCATGAGGGGATGATGACTTGATGTCATCCTCACCTTCCTCCAGCTTATCACCGCATCGTTCATGGTTTCAAACTCACGGTGGCAACTAAACGAGGGTTGCGCTCGTTGCGGGATTAACCCAACATTTACGGCAGGAGCTGACGAAGCCATGACACCTGTGTCGTGTTCCCTAAGGCACCCTCTCTTTCAAGGGATAGTGGCATGTCAAGCCCTGGTAAGGTTCTTCGCTTTCCATCGAATTAAACCACATGCTCCACCGCTTGTGCAGGCCCCTGTCTATTAAGTAGGAGTTTCATTATTTTCTTTTAAAGACCTGCATAAACTCAATGTTTGATTTTTAGAGTGAATTTAATTTTAGATGAGTGAATATGTGGGTGGTGTGTGATCCCCTTCCCCCTTTTGTGCGATTTTCCCTCTTCTCCCTAAGGCTACTCCATCAAAGATCATCTCTTAGAGTTTCAGGGCTATTGGATCCCCAATAATTGAGTTTTATCAGCTGGACTCGAATACTCGATTGGGGATACCATTGCCCATTGGTTCTATATTCAGAAATTATTGTACATATATGAACGGAATTATATAAAATGAATAATCCATAGGAAAATAGTTATCAAGGAGAATAGCAGTGCATGAACTGAAGCAGAGAGCTAAGAGGGATAGCAAATCTGCAACCTCCTATGCTTTCAAACAGCTGGGACTTCTCCACCAGAATCAACTTCATAATTCAAATTGTTGTGCAAAGTTTATTGGAAGACTCATATAATGTTTTATACATTTTGGATGTTTGTGCTACTCTTGTTTGACTCTAAACATTTGACCCGGACACTCAATATAACTGCTAGGACAATTTAGTATTTCATAAAATTGATTGAAAGAATTATTAATATAACTGAAGAGACACTAATTAAGTTAAAAAATTTCCCCTTTACAACACGCTACTAAACTGAAACGAAGACGCAAATACACCTAATATTGACTTGCACTCATGGGGATGCTATATATGTCTGTTGCCAATTAGGTTATCGGCTCTGGTTAGGTTGATATGGTATGTGGGCCCCACAGTTGTTTAAATTTCTCCTCTCTTGACTGATAATGTTTTTTCGTAAGTATAGTCACTTACCCTGTGCTCTCAACCATTATTTTTCTTGTGGCTAGACCTAATGAATGGAATTCATATTGTTCTTTTTATGGTGCAGTGGCCATGTAGTGCCCTTTTACTGCAAAACACGGTAAAATTATGACTTTTTAACTGACTTTCTGATTATTTCTTTCAGGTAATGACTGCATTGCCAACTGTTGAGTTAGATCCCCCCACCATTTCCATGACTTTTAGTGTCAATGACTCCTCATTGGCAGGCCGGGATGGAACTCATGTAAGAGAATTCACTGTAATGCAGTTTCGGTTTTATGTTTTCTCTGACTTGCTTTATTGACATGTGTTATAATATACCAAGACATGTTTACATTTAATAATGTATATGTCGCTGTTAGTTACTTGTCTTCTTGGCTTGCTTGTTAACCTATTTAGTTGATGAGAGAGAGGGAGAGAGTGTTCTACTTCAATCTAGGTATGCTGTACATGCATAGAACAACGAGACTGATTTTCTTCGTAGATTCAAGTCAATACAAATTCTGTCAGTTTACTTTTGGGACTATTCCTGGATGTCAAAACTTGTCGATTGTGTGACTGATGCTGGTTGAAAGCTTATTAAAAATTTCTTCTTTGCTGTTGCCTATTGGGGAAAGTGAAAAAAATAAGTCTTGTTCAGTTACATTATTCATGAGTCCAAAAAGTTCCGATTCTAAGTATTAGGATATCAGTTTGTGGTGAGTTTTCTATTTTGGGTAACGTGGTGGATTTCTATATGAGTTTTTTTCTTTGATTAATAATCTTAATTGGAGACAATATTTAAGTTTTTTTTTTTGGTCGAGGGAAGGGGATTAAATGCTTGTGGATTGATAAAGTAGGTTAGTCAGTAAATTTCGACAACTTGCAGTTGTGGTTGGTAATCTATTTTCAAGAAAAGTAATCAAAACTTGCAATGGAGATCTGCTATTCAGCCTATAGCTTTTGGGCTTAATGAACACTTGGAATCTTGGAATAAATCATATAGACCTATCTTATGGATTTATATTATACTGCATGATTTTATTTTCTTGGATAAATGCATGAGTCTAATCATATGTTATTAATGGATGACAATTTGTTACAAAATCCTTGCGTACTACTTTCTTAAACAAAAGCGTGCAAAAAATAACATCCAATGAAAATAATATCTATGACCCCATCCCCCACCTAAGGATGTGAACTTGAAACCGAAATCGTTTACCAAAACTGAACCAAGCCGTTTACACTGAAACTGTGAAGCTGTTCAGTAAATGGTTCGGATCTGGTTTCAATTTTCAGACCATAGAGGCTGTCCAACAGCCTATTCAATATTTTACTCATATTATGTAGTTATGTAGTTAAGACCTTGCCCCTTCAATGCCCCATTGCTCATTGAATTTGATACAAGATGAAGTTTTTATCAACAAAGGCAAATTTCAGTTGGCATGCGAATAAACCAGCAAACCGGTTGCTAATCGTTTAGAAAACGTATGGATTAAACCGCAATCAGAACCGTGTAAAACCACAAAACCGACATTGTTTAAAAACCATGAAACCGGAACTGTTTATTAAACGATTCTGGTTTCCGAAAGTGTAACCGTTTAGTAAACAGTTCAGTTTTGGTTTCAGCCAAAAAAATGTGAACCAAACTGAACCGTACCGTATACACCGAAACCAAACCGATTAACATCACCATGCCATCCAAAAAATAAAAAATAAAAAATTCAAGCAGCTGTTACCAGGTTCATTATATATATTGGTTTGGAGGGAGGGAGAGATGGAAGAGTACATATTCCCTAACAATGCACCAGTCTACCTTGATTTAAATTTGGCTATTACTTTTTATGTACACTGTCACTGTACATTTGGATACCCAAGTAATATTGTCTTTTCTAGGCCCTTGTGGATATACTAGCTCTGTATTCCACGGATAACAAACTAGATTTCTTTCTGTCCTTTGTTAATTTTTTCACCAATGACCCTTTGAGAACTTTTTTCATGCATGATTTGTTAATAATGTTACATTTACAGTTAACTGGAGGAAAAATTGGTGATCGGCTACTGGCAGAGGCAGAGACAAATCTTGCCATAAATGTTCTTCCAGGCTTGTCTGATTCATATGAGGTTCAAGGGAGAGGCGAACTTCAACTTGGTTTGTTCTGCATTGCTTTTGATTCTTTTAATTCTTAAACTTTGAAAATTTTGGTGGTCTTCACTTGGGTGGGCTCATATGATGATTCCAATGCCCTTTCACATCAAGTTTTCTTATGAGATGTTTCCCAAAATTCAGGTATCTTAATTGAGAACATGAGGCGTGAGGGGTTTGAGCTTTCTGTTTCACCACCTAAAGTAATGTGAGTTTTCTAACCTGCTAGTTACTACATGTATAGTTCCTCTGGTTCTTTCCTATTTATTCCATTTTATCAGCTTATTATTGTGTCTAAATTGTGAATACAACATAATTTGTTTGTGCAATCGTACACTCATGACTCGTCAGATACATTGAGGAAAGTTAGAGGTGCAGGATACACTAAGAGTTTCCTATGGTTTTCTGTATTTGTTGGCCCTAGATTATGGTACAGGTCAGTATGAGGTCTGAGTCATAGTATTTTATTTTCAGGTTTTGTCACTTGGCGCTAAGATTTAGTAGGGATTTAGAGTTCGGATTTCCAGGATGAAGTGTTGGCCATAAAATACATCTCTTTATCCAAGAACCCTCCCCCATGTAACAATTTCTTGAGTTCTTTCGATAAACATGATATGTAATGGTGATTGTTACAAAGAAAAAAAGGATTGTTCAAGAAATTTGCATCGCCTATTCATTGTTAATCGTTATAAGGTTATTTTGGATGATGTGAATAAATTGAATGCATAAACCTCACTAGTGAGACACAAAATGTATGCTTGCATAAATTATCATTTCCTCTTGATAACTAATTTTATTCTCTTTCATGTGTGTCTTACCCCCATCATCAGCATCAGGTACTTGTCAAATCTATAATATTAGATTTCATTTTCCTTTTAACTTGTTTGACTTAATCATATGTGTAAAATCTATTACATATATGGATCTATTCAAATATTATGGCAAAAAAAATGGAACCTGAAACAACTTAGCTGATTTCATGTAGTTTAGTGAGGCATTGCTGATTGATTGATCTCTTGATATTCAACATTTTGCTTGCAATCTTGCATGTTATGCAGTTTTTGTATTTAATGATTTTTTTAAGCTTAAATGAGTTAATCTCCAATATTGGACAGGTATAAAATTGAGAAAGGTGAAAAACTTGAGCCATTGGAAGAAGTGACAATTGAGGTAAGTTGCGAAGTTCAGACTATCTTCTATGTTCCTTTCTTTGTTTAAGCCTTTGTCGTTTTCTTAATATAAACAGATGTATTTCAGGTGAATGAAGAGCATGTGGGACTCATTATGGAAGCTTTATCTCATAGACGTGCGGAGGTCATTGACATGGGTCCTGTTCCAGGGCATGTTGGCAGGACTAGAATGTCTTTGACTTGTCCATCAAGGTTGGTCATGTCTCTGTCTCTCTCTCTCTCTTTCTGCACCATGTCCCATGCCAACTTATTTCTTATTCATTGATCTATGTTTTCTTGTTTGCGAGGAATTACTGTGTTAGAGAAGCTGAGGTCTTTCTTTCTTCCTTCTTTGCAACTTTTTTTTTTGGATGAATAAATAAATTTATACCCAAAGAGAGGAGAAAATACAAGGGGAAAAAGGGAGGGAAGGGAGGCTTAAGCCAACAAGGAGAAGCCAACCCCAAGGGGAGCAAAGCAAAAGCAGCTAAAAAAACAAACTCCAGCAACCAACAAGAGCCAAGAGAAGGCTAACAGCAACCAAAGCCAAAGCAGAGGGGGGGGGGAGGGGCTGCCAAAAGGCTCCAGGAGGAGATTATGTGATCATTTCTGACGGAGTAGGGGATCGGCCGGGAGCAAAAGGAGCGCAGGGATTGGATTTTTGAGGCAACATCGAAGATGGATTTCCAAATCCTATATGGGGATTGGGAATTGGAAGACCATCTACGAATGTTGCCATCCAAAGATGAGTAATAGTAGTTGAGAAGGCTAGCTTGCCAATGGTGTAGCAGATGGAGGAGCCAGCAAATGTCATGTCAACCCAAATACATTCTCTATCAAAGGGGAGAATTAACCTATAGGAAGGTCAGCAATGATCGAGGAAAGTTTTCCAGACCAAGGATGAGAGGGGACAAGAGAAGAAGAGGCGGGGGATATCCTCTTGACCATCAGGGCAGAAGCAGCAGGCAGGATTGACAGTGATGTGACGGTTAATAAGGAAGGACTGCCTAGAAAGGCAGTTGGAGAGACATCTCCGGGTCCTCCTTGATTGAGACCTTATTTATTTATCATTCCTATTAGATATTTTAGCTATTCTAATATTCTATTTCCTACTTAATATTAGCTCCTAATGACTAATAGGGAACAAGTAATGCAATTGCATTCAACTATAATCCCATATGGAGGCCCAGGCATTATCATGGGAGTCTCACAAGGTGCTGGTGGTAGTCCAATGAGCTGAAATCAAGTTTTGGGTTTCACTCATGGTTCGAGAACTCGAGCAAAACATGCTCATGTTTCGCAGGTATCGACCTAGGTCGAAACGAAACCTTAGGGGATTTTAAAAAATCACCTGTTTCGACCTGGTTTTGACAGGTTTCGACTAGGTTTAATTTCAACCTTCTCTTGTGCATTTTTTGTCCCAAGTGTGGGAAACCTGGGGAAACAGTGGAGATTTTCATTTTTTTGTACTTATTTATGCCAAATATCATTTAAGTAAATGTTTTCTTTTACTTAAGATATTATTCATAAATAAGGAAATACCCCCTATTTGAATACAATAAAAATAGTTTAAAAAATCAAATTCCTAAAGGATAAAAAGTCAACCCCCAGTCGAAGAACAAAAATTGGATTTTGGTTATAGGGGCGATTTTCAACTTTTAAATGCTGGGTTTTTTCTCAATTATGAAAATTTTATAAATCCTATAATGTTAAAACATTGCTAAAAACCAAAAGTCCGGTAAAATAATCTTTTGTTTTGATATCCCTAAAATTATTTTCATTCAGGCGATTTTAATAGCATTCGTGCACTTTAAAATAAGTTTGACCGGAGCATAACTGTGTTGTTACAACTCAGATTTAAGTAATCTTAGACTTGTTGGAAAGCTGGTTTTATGTTATACCTAATACAAAAAGCCTCATGTAAAAATAAATATCATTTGGCTAGTCAAACTTATTATAGAACAAGAGCATTTCTCTAAATGTTGATTCTTTATAACTTAATATGACTTAATGTTGATTTTTTATGATTTGATGTGGCTAAATGTTGATTTTAATGACTTGATGTGGCTTAATGTTGATTTTTTATGATATAAGATATATGTATATATATATATATATATAGCTTACTAAATAATGTTAGAAAAGATAACATGCGTGCCTTGAGGGTAGTGAGTCACTACTTGGATGGAACCGCCTAGACACTCTACTTGGAATTGAGTCACTACTTTCGAGTGTTGAGTAATTGAGTCACTACTGTTCAGTGTTGATAGATAACTGTTGATGATGTAATATTTTTATCTATTTTGGTTTATTTGGATTATATCTTATGTTTTGATGTATATTGTAGACTATATATAGTCATTATGTAGTAAAGTTTCAGAATTTAAGCTAACAAATCAGCGTAATGATTATCGAACCTTTGGTTCACCACACAAGTAAGACTTCGTGTTTTTTTTTTTTTTTTTATGAAACTAATGATGTGAATGTATTAGAAATGTTTAAAATAGGTTATACACAAAAAATCAGACAAAAAAAAAATTGTTTGGGGGTCGAAACCTAAGTTTTCATCATACCGGGAAAAATTCCTAGGTATCTTTGAAATTTCCCAGGTTTCCACTGAAATTTCGGTCTCCCCAGAGGTCGAAACCCGATACCGTGAACCTTGGTTTCACTGTAATGGGCCTCAATTGTAAGTGCCCATAAAACGAGGGTGAAGTCAGTACACGAGATTACTGTCATAACTCCTAAGTGTTGGTTAGATTAGGATACTTATTAATTAGTAAGTATATAATTCTGTTTTATGTCTCCTTAATTCAGTGTGCGAGAATGATTAGGAATCCTTTTGTGAGTGGTATATATATGGAAAAAAGAACCCTGTCCTGCTGGTGCAGGAAACACCAGAGACAGGGTGCCAAAAAAGACAACGCTTCCCCCTATGCCGAGGGTGCTGAAGATGCTTACGCACACCCTCCCATTGGCTGCACCCGCTGGCATGTACCTGCGCCAGAAGGTAGCATTCTCTTGCCAATATATATATATATATATATATGCGTGGCCACTGCGTTAGCATGCATGCCAATGGGAGGCTGCTTGGAAGCATCTTCAGCACATGATTGGGGGGGGGGCAGCACTGTCTTTTCGTGCCCGCCTGTGTTTGGGCATAGAGGGCGCAGGTGGGGCAGCATTCTTTTTCCCTACACATACACACACACACAAATATATATATATATATATATATGGGAAAAGCCTGGGCACACCACAGGTGTACTGTAAGCTAGCGTCCATTGTGTCTCTCTCTCTTCCCTCCTCTGAAATGACCCCCTGCCCCTCCTATATGATACCCCAGGTCCCCATCCCATAACCTCATTGGTGCCGGCCACTAGCTTACTGCACATGGGCAGTGTGCCTATCCCTCTCCCTATATATATACCCCCCCACCCCCCCCCAAAAAAAAAAAAAATCAATTAAGCATGATTTGAATAATAGAATTGAAGTTTTCTAAGAGTTCTTGAGCTGTTGAGTTCTGCAAACATGGGTGAAGGCTCTTTCTTCTTATAGTTATTCTAATACAAATCAGGTTCTTCTACCATTCTTACACTCCTACTTATTTTAATCGGCCATACTCCAGATCAATTTTTAGATTGCATCCTTCTTCAATATCTCTCTAGTTACTGCCTTACTGGACTGTTTTACTTAAAATTTCACGTACCAGTTTTTGATTTCACTCTGAATTTCTGAATCTGTTACCTAAAGATTTCTGATTGATATTGCTGTTCTAATTCTGCTGTTAGTTTTCTTAGTATCAGTAGGACTTCTCTGCGGATCCCTATTCTGTTATCATATTTCCGTCAAATTCTGCAGGCTTCTTCTTCTTTTAGAAATAGACCAATCGACCTGGTTTCTATTCCGTTCTGAATATTTTTTGCTGAGATATACACTTTCTCCTGTTGTTGTTTTGATTCTACTCTATTTTGTGATCATGTTTAGTGCCAGTCTCTTGCTGGATTTTCTGGTTCAGGATTGGGCTACATTAATGAGTTTCCACTCTTTAGTTTTCCAACGGCATAGAAGCTCTTATCGGTCAACTAGTTGAAGCCCCATAGGCTACAAGCTCAGTCAAAGGAGCTATAATGTTTACATACTCAATAGGTGGATTTTTTCTTGGTTTTGGAAGTTTCTCTGATTCTGCTGCATACCACTTTGGTATAAACTAATCACATTTGAAACAGAATATTGAGATGGCCTAAAAATCTAGTCAAGTGGTAGACTATGCATGCAGAATTTGAAGAAATTCTGATGACAAAATATGGAGTTGCAGTGAAGTCCTAATGCTACTAGAAGAGAATTAGTAGAAGCAGACAGTTCTTACAAAAAGAATTCTTAAGAGAATGATTCTGAACCTTAGAGAGAACAAGAATGGAAACTAGTATATGTAACATGAAGTAAGTCAGACCAGCATCAAGAGAGCTATGAGTGTCGAAAGCAGTCTGTATTATGTAACAAAACAAGGGTGCTACAGGTATTGTAGGAATGAACTGACATGTCGTTTGTAAGAGAGTAAGATAAAAGGAAGGAGAGATAACAGGGTAGGAATCCACCGAAACTGAGAATCCAGACCTGAGAATTCACTCTGAAAATAAGATTGAATACACACAGTAGTTGAAAAAAAATAACTTCAATAGTATTACTCATAAATTTCATGTGTAAGGCCATAGATTGAGAATTCATAAATTGAGACTATCATTCCTAAGCTGATTTGGAATTCAAATTATTACGTGGAATAATCAAAACAGATGAATTTGATGCTTTTAACTCAAACTAGGAGTCTAGGACTCTAAGAACAGTACATAGACTTGAATGAAATTTAGCCTCAAATTTCTAATGATTCTATAACTTGACTTGCTAACTTCTAACATAAGAAAGGACTCAAGTAACTGTTTCCAGTATATGTAACATGAAGTAATTCAGACCAGTATCGAGAGAGTTATGAGTGTCGAAACAAGGGTGCCACAGGAATTAGTAGGAATGAACTGAAATGTCGTTTGTAAGGGAGTAAGATAAAAGGAAGGAGAGATAACAGGATAGGAATCCACCGAAACTGAGAATCCAGACCTGAGAATTCACTCTGAAAGTAAGACTGAATACACTACTTGAAAAAAAAAAAGTTCAATAGTATTACTCATAAATTCCATGTGTAAGGCCATAGACCACTACATCTGTATATAGAATTCATAAATTGAGACTATCATTCCTAAGCTGATTTGGAATTCAAATTATTACGTGGAATAATCAAAACAGATGAATTTGATGCTCTTAACTCAAACTAGGGACTCTAAGAACAGTACATAGACTTGAAATTGGGCCTCAAATTTCTAATGATTCTATAACTTGACTTGCTAACTTTTAACATAAGAAAGGACTCAAATAACTTTCTACTTGACTAATCTCTTAGTCCTTTCTTTTACCCATGTTATAGGCCCATTGAAGTGGCCCATTATAGTGAAAACCCCTTGGACCAAAGGCCCAACATATATAAAACCATAGTTATCAAGGCGGTGGAGGTCTGGTTTGGTGGCACCTAGTCACTCGAGGCATGTAATATATATATATATATTATTTCGTTTATATAATTTATATCTTATGGTAGTATCAATATAGAGGCCATATCAATGTAATATGATATAATTATGCTAATAATGACCTAATATGAGAAACATAAATCAACGTGAAGTGTTAAAAAACTCATATAATACTATAATAGAAGCATATTCATTGTATGTTCATTTGTGAATTGGCTTACACAATAACACCAGAATATGAACAGTTGAACAGTAGTAGAGGTAATCATCTATATACTTGATAATCTTATATGATGCAGGTGAACAATGTTGGCATACGCAAACCAATTATAGGGTTAGAAACAGAATCTATTTCATATAATATAAAAAAAGCTATATACTAAGGCTCACCTAGGCAACAAGGCGGGCCAACATGTCCAAGGCAATGCCAGGTGACCAAGGTGACCAAGCTGATTGCCTTTCTTGCTTCAAGTAAGGCGTGTTGTCGCCTTGGCCCAAAAAATCTACCTGGACAGCCAGGTGATGCCTTTATAACTATGTATAAAACCTAACCAAAGGCTTATTTCTTTGATTTTTCTGCGTCAACCTCCTTTATACAGTCATGTCAAGATTAGCTATGTTGATGGTCCTCCATGTGGTAGATATTTGGGTAATCAAGAGAAGCTTCTCTTGATGGGTCGTTTAGGGATCAGGTTTCATACAAATGTCAACTTGATGATTCGAGAATTGTTTGAAAGCCTCAATTCTATGTGGACCTGTTTTAAAAACAGGGACCATTAAAGTCGAGGAAAAAAAGCCCCATATAGGGTTTAGTTCTTACGTGGTTGGGATAGTCCACCAAATTTGACATGTGGTCCAAGGAATTCTCCATCTATTCAATGATCAGAATAACCAAATCATCATGCTGCGTGGCAAGAAGAGATGTTCTTTTTGGGAATGGCTCCATACATTTCTCCTGCTCCCTCAAATATATGCTTTATTATTGATGGATAACAACCATAATTGAACTAAAGTAATAACCTTAAATGAAGTATAAGTGCACTCTATTTGAGATTGTTGACAAACCTGATTGGTTCCTGATGCTTATGAGTTATGTCTATTATGCAATTTGCTGTTTAATTTCATAGAAGGAATGTTGAGAAAAAAAATCTACTAAATAAACAATGAAAGTAAATGTTACTGGAAAAATTGGATAGAAAACACTAAGTTTGTAGTATTAACTGGATGAATTAGTATACTTATTCAAAAAAAAAAGGTTGCATTTTTGTCCTAGTTGGCACTCTTTCCTGAAAACTTTTATTCAGAGCGAACTTATTATTTGGGTTCTGGTTATGTATTTGAATTCAACTAAAATAATATTTTGTCTTTTGAACTTATTTCACTTCGCTTCATTTTCAGGGGCCTGGTTGGGTATAGGAGTGTGTTTAGTAGTGACACACGTGGCACTGGGTTTATGCACCGAGCTTTCCTGAGTAAGTTTGTGGTTTCAGATCCTCTGATTCTCTTTTAATGGCTTCTGTTTATTGTAGTATAAGACTTTTCAACTTGGGTAGAACTGGCTCATGTACTCCAACATAAAGTTTGCATTAGGCTGGCATTTTTTGATCTTGGTTTTTATTGGGCAGCTGAACTGGAGTCAGAATAGGCTCAGTTATTGATTAAGGTGTCTGGCAACCTGAACTAAACTGGGATTGGCAGTCCCTTTTTCCCCTCTTCTTTTGAATTCCATTCAAAAAGCAATAGAAAGTCCATAAAGAGTATAGTGCACAAGCTAATGTTAACAGCATGAATGGGGCGAATGCTTGAATGATTTAACTGATCACGAAAAGCTTTTTATTTATAATAAGCAAAGAACATAAAAAATTATAACTATACCCCCATCCAGCCGCCCCACATTAAATAGGGTCAATTGAGGGGGGAAAGTACCATTGTGCCCCTGCGGCGCTTAAACTCCTATTCTAACACTCCCCCTCAAGTTGTCGTATAGATATACACATGCCCAACTTGACTAAACAAGGATGAAATACCTTCCCCTACTAACCCTTTAGTGAACACATTAGCTAACTGATCACCAGACTTCACAAAGGGAATACAAATCAAATCAGCATCCAACTTCTCTTTGATGAAGTGTCTGTCAATCTCCACATGTTTGGTACGGTCATGTTGTACTGGATTATGAGCAATACTGATAGCATCCTTATTATCACAGTAGAGCATCATAGGAAGATGAACATGTACACCAATATCATCCAATAGCATGCGTCACTACAATAACTCACAAAACTCACAAATCTCCTGTGCCATAGCACGAAACTCTGCTTTAGCGCTGGACATTGCCACCACATTTTGCTTTTTGCTGCATTGGGTGACATGATTCCCACCTGCAAAGCTAAGATAACCTGAGATGGACTTTTTGTCACCACATAGAATGATTCCTTTTCTTGGAGCTGACTTCAAGTACCTCAAGATACGTGTAACTGCATCCATGTGGGAGGAATAGGGATCATGCATAAACTGACTCACCAAGCTAATAGCCACAACAATATCAAGTCGTGTGTGGGAGAGATAGATCAACTTTCCAACCAACCATTGATAATGGCCTTTGTCCACTGGTTGACCGTCCTTTTCCTTGAGCCGAGTATTAGCTTCCACATGAGTATCCAAAGGATGACAACCCAACAATCCAGTTTCAGATAACAGATCAAGGATGTACTTCCTCTGAGAAAGAAATATGCCTTTTGAAGACCTAGCAACTTCAATCCCAAGAAATTACCTTAGTTTTCCAAGGTCATTTATCTCAAACTTTTGACCAAGAAAGCTCTTGAGACGAAAAATCTCAACACTGTCATTTCCTGTTACCACAATGTAATCCACGTAGACAATGAGCATAGTAACTCTATCACCATACCTTTTTATAAAAATGTGTGCTTAGCATTGCTCTGCTTGTACCCCACAGAGATCATTGTTCGTGAAGGTTTTCCAAACCATGCCTGAGGTGACTGTTTTAGCTCATAAAGAGTACGCTTCAATTTGTAGACCTTGCCTTGAATTCCCTTGCTGGAGAATTCTGATGGAATATCTATGTACACCTCTTCATTGAGCTCTTCGTGAAGGAAAGCATTCTTAATGTCAGTTGTTGGAGGTCCCATCTTAGATTTACAACACATGAGAGTAAAACTCGCACAGAAGTCAGCTTAGCAGCCTATGCAAATGTCTCCTAGTAGTTGATTCCATGTATGAGTGAACCCTTTAGCCACCAGCCTAGCTTCTTTGTACCTATCCATTGAGCCATTCAATTTTTTGCTTTACCACATAACACCCATTTACACCAAACTGGTCTCTTTTTTGGAGAAAGAGTCACAATTTCCCATGTATTATTCTTTTTTAGGGCTCCCATTTATTCTACTATTGTTGCCTTCTATTTTCCATTTGCAAACTCTTCTTGCCAATTCTGGGAAACACGAACAGAAGAAAGAGAGGACACAAATGCACGATAAGAGGGAGAAAGGGAATCATAAGAGACAACATGGGATATTAGGTGTTGAGTACAAGTCCTAATACCTTTCATAAGAGCAATAGGTTAGTTAGGAGTTTACCTAATGATGTGTTAGGCTCAGTAGGCTCTAAATCTAGAGTTGGCAAAGGGATGTGCAAAGGTGCTGTAGTAGTGGTGGTGGTCTGAAAGTTGTTTTTAGTGACCCCTACGATACACTGGAAGAGTGGAATTGTAGTTCGACCTCTGAAATTCTCCAGTACGCTAGATAGGAGTCATCTCCTCTTGAGCTGGAACGATGATCTCTGTCTCCCCCTGAGTTGGAACATCAATCTATGCCCCTTCACTCTCTTCAAAAGAGGATGGTGGGTACACTGGTGGAGCAAGTAGATTTGGTAGGTCCAGAGTCACCTCTTCCCTATCAATACTTGACTTCTAAAGAGGTGGCGAGTAGTAGTCAACAGACTCATGAAACACAACATCCATGGTGTCTATAGTACGCCGAGTAGGATGATGGTAGCATTTGTATTCTTTCTGTGTAAGGGAATAACCTAGAAAGATACACTTGATGTTATGAGGTTCCAATTTCTCTAGTGGGTGATGATCTCAAGTGTAGCAAGCACACCCAAATATTTTTTGAGAAACCAAGAAAGTTGAATCTCCTTTTAGAACATCAATAGGAGTCTGGGAATCAAGGACTCGGATTGGCATGTGGTTGACCAAGTAGGCAGTAGTGAGGACATCACTCCAGTATTGACATGGGACTTGTTTGGTGAACATCATTGCGCGGGAAATGTCTAGTAGTTGCCGATTCTTGCGTTTAGCCACTCCATTATGAGTTGGATACCAACGCAAGTAGTCTGATGTATAATCCCATAATCAACAAGGTACTTCTGGAATTGACCTTCCATGTACTCGGTTCCATTATCACTTGAAAGAACTTTTAGAGTAGCATTGAATTGTCCTGAATCATCTTATGGAAGTGCTGAAAACTACTGAATACCTTGCTCTTGTGTTGCATCATATACACCCACGTTGTGTGTGAGTAACAATCAATGGAAGACATAAACCATCGTTTGCCAGAAATAGATGTTCGGTAAGACGGACCTCAAATATCAAAGTGAACAAAGTGGAAAATTGAAGAACTTTTATTTAATGGAAAATAACTGGAACGAGTTGAGCCAAAGTACAAGCTTTACAAAAAATTCATCCCTATTACATTGCTTAACTAATTGTGGAAATAAAAGAGATAATATCCCAAGTGGAGGGCGTCCTAAATGACAATGCCATTGTTGCATATCAGAGGAAACAAAGTGTAGCTTATGAGGAGTACTCTACAACTATAGGAAGACAACCATCATTAAGCAAATAAAGTCCACCCTGCACTTTACCACATCCAATCGTCTTCCTCGTTACCAAATCTTGAAAAATGTAGTGGGAAGGAAAAATGTTACTTTACAATTTAAGTCCCTAGTAAGGCTACTAATAGATAGCAGGTTAGTAGTAAAATTAGGGGTATGTAAAACTAAATTTAATGTGAGAGAAGATCACTGAATAAAACCCTTTCCAGTAACAGAAGATAAGGTGCCATATGCAACCCGAACATTCTCTCTGCCTGATGTGGGTAAATACTAATGAAAAAGGTTGGAAGAACCAGTCATATGATCAGTGGCACAAAAGTCAATGATCCAAGGAATGGAGACTACCGGTGCATAGTGACCACCAAACCTTAGGTTGAACTTAGGTTGAACCTAAGGGACTGAATTGGTAGGGGCTGGTGAATTGGAAGCCTTGAGCATATGCTTGAAAGCCTGGAGTTCCTCCTGGGAGAGACCAGTATCAGTTGTAGATGGTGTGTCAACAGTTTCAACCTGATGAGCCTTGTTCTTGGATTTACCATAAGCATGCTTGGCTTCAAAATCAGTTGGTTTCCAATGAAGTTTCCAACATGTTGCTTTGGTATGGTATGGCTTGTTATAGTGTTCACATTTGACCACCTCCTTGGTAGTGTCACAAGTACAGGCTGCTCCTTTAGAAGTAGTGGAATCAGTTTGTAGGGCTGATTTCTCAGTATTGGTAGGATGAAGCATAGTGTTATGACGACACTCCCCTGTGTGAAAAAGGGCAAAGGCCTGTTCCAGAGTAGGAAAGGGAGATCTGCTAAGTACCTGGACACGAATATGATCATACTCAACATTCAAACCAGCCAAGAAATCATACTCTAATTTTGTTCACATGTTTTGTATAGGGAGCAATGTCTTCAGCACTGGAAGATGTTAGTTTGCAAAGTGATTAAGCTCATACCTCAAAGTTTGGAGTTCAACATACTACTTGGACACAGAGAGGTTCTGTTGAGTAGTGGGACGAACTTTCTTGCAAAGATCAAATACCTGAGCATCATTCCCTATCTGTCCATAGGTTTCCTTGGTAGAAGGTTAGATCTGAGAAGCAATTTCTAACAACAAGAATCCTCTAGAAATAGACAGATGATATATTTGATTGGAAAAGACATTACCAGAGAGTCATTGGTGATCCATTTGTCCTGAGTGATACCCTCTTCAGAGGGTTTCTTTGATTTGGCTGTGATATGTCCAGTGAGACCTCTGCCAACAATAGTGAGATAGGTAGTTCTAGACCATATGAGGTAATTAGTTCCTCCAATTTCACATAGCAAGCACCAAAAGGTATATATTCATTCCGAACTTGCCCATCTGATCATGAGGTTGTAGTAGTTATTTCAGTCATGATGGTACTAGGGAGAAATCGATAATGAGAGAAGAAATACCAGAACTTCAAAATCAACCGTCAGAAAGAGCCCAAACTTGGATCGAATTGCCTTGTAAAGGTAATAAAGCACTCCTCCAAAAATTTCTGATTCTGATTGAAGAACTGGTGAGATAGGAAGATTATGGTTTTCTTCCAAAACCCTAAATCTTCAAGAAGATAAGGATCACACACGCAACCTTGGCAGATTGCCACAGGGCTGGTTGAACTCCTCGATAGGGGTGATGAAGGTCTCCTCCAAATCTCAATTGAATCCGAGGGAGGGACCCAAAAATCGAAGGGATTATGTGTTGGGAGCAAGGATTAAAGTATCGGTATCGGTCGGCCAAAATTAAGATACGTATCGGAGGGTATCGTATCGTATCGGAGATACACTAAGATACGCTAAAGATACACACATAAATGGATAGGAAACATTTTTTTAAATATTTTTGCATAAAGAATTTGTTAAAAAAAAACTATTGATAACATGTATTATGCATAAACACTAAATTGAGGGTATCGTACTAAGAATTCAAGGTCTGTAGTTGTCCCATAAATGTAAAATCCTTGTTCCCAACCTTGATTTCCACTTTAGTTAGAGAGAAATATGGCTGACAGCAACTTTGGAACAAAAACCCTTCAAAAAATCGTTTTTTTTTTTCTTCTGAAAAATTACCCATATTGCCCATTTTATGGTTGTAGCGCCGATACGTATCGATACTCACCGATACGTACCGATATATATATCGATACTCATCGATACGTGCTGATATATACCGATACGTATCGATCTATACATACCGATACGTACCAATACATACCGAAACGTACATTTTACCTCAATTTTATATTTTTCACAGAGTCGTATCGAGGCATGTCGTATCGTATCGATGTGTATTAGTGGTGTATTGATGCATATCGGTATGTATTTTAGGATATATATCGATAGGAAATGATTTAAAAAATTCAATGTATCGTATCGGTGTGTATCGTATCGATCGACTAAATTTAAGATATGTATCGGAGGGTATCGTATCGGTATCGGAGATACTTAAAACCATGGTTGGGAGAAAACCTTAATTTTTGGGAAATCGCAGGTGAAGATAGATATCAATCTTGCAATCTTGCAAATAGTGATGGGTCTCTCCAGGTTTCTGTACTTGATCTTCAACGTGTGGAGATTTGTTCTTAGAAATTGGAAGAAACAAACTACAAGGAGGGAAGAATAAAAAATCGCAAAGAGGGGAAGAACCCTAATCGATTCTTGCAATGTTTTAGGGTTTAAGACATTGAGGTGATGTGTAGGACAACAACTAGATTCATATGAATCACCTCATTATTGCTGCCCTATGGAATTAGGGAGACAAAGGTGGAAGAGGATGGAGGCCAGCGAAGAAGATGGAAGGTGAGAAGATGGAGACTTGAGATTGTGGGAAGGTGAGAAGATGGAGACTTGAGATTGTGGGAAGAAGAAGAGGGAAGAAGGCTGAAAACCCTAGGTCAGAGAATTAGGCTCTGACACCATGTTAATAGCATGAATGGGGAGAATGCTCGAATGATCTAACTGATGACACAAACCTTTTATTTATGATAAGTGAAGAACATATAAAATTACAAGTATACTCCCCCCACCCCCCCAATCCAGCTGTCCCACACTAAATAAGGTCGGTGGAGTACCATTGTGCCGCTGCGGCTCTTAAACTCCTATTCTAACTCTATACAACTATATGAAAAAATCTTTTAAGGGACTAGTGGTATACTTGGTTACTGGTTAGATTGTTTCGCTCTGACCAAAACCAATGAACCAAGAAAGTGGTTCAACCAAATGGTTTAATAATTTTTCCATAAAATCTGGTGACCCATGGTTGCCTTGTCAAGGAGTTGCCCAGGCGTCTGGGCGCCATGGTTGCCTTGTTGGTGTCGCCTTGCGTCTTAGCCCCCTCCAACACCTTGGGTCGCCCAGACACCATGACAACTATAGGCTGGAATGATATATGGGGAAGCAGAAAACGAATATGAAATATGGTTAAGATTCTTAAGCTAAGGATATAACTTGTACGCTTAATCGTGTGGTGAACCAAATGTTCTAAGCTCTTGATTCGAAAAGCCTTTTCCCCAAACCACAAAGATTGAGTTTTGTTGCCATACCCAAGTTAAGAACCCTTCTAGATTTAGCGCACAAAGAAGACATGGAATTGACTTAAAAGGCTTTTGTTTAGGAGACGGCTAATACTGATCAAATCTCTCAGTTTTACCTTTAATATTAGAGGAATGGTACTAAAGGAGTAACTAAAGTTGTCACTGAAGACTGTTCCTTGGAAATTGGAATGTTACAAAGATTGGAGCAATAGTTGTCAAGGCGTCGCCTAGGTGTCCAGGCTCTAGATTGGGTCCAAGGCGACAACACACCTTGTTGACACTTCAGGAGTTTAGATTGATTTATGTATATTTTTTTGTTTTCCGATGAATATGCTTATATTATATCCCCTATACTTCGTTCACTACTTGTTGACACTTCACGAGTTTACATTGATTTATATATATTTCTTTGTTTTTCCGATGAATATGGTTATATTTGTATCCCCTATACTTCATTCATTACTTGTTGACACTTCATGAGTTTGCATTGATTTATGTATGTTTCTTTGTTTTTCGGTGGATATGCTTATATTATATCTCCTATACTTTGTTTATTATATGTTGATTCTCTTAATATGCCATTACTGGCATAATTATATCATAAGGCATTGGTATGACTTCTATATTCCACAAACTTAAGGGCAAGAGAACGCTGCCTAGTTGCATGGCCCCTGCACCAGCACGGGGGGCCAAAGAGAGCGTGTGTAGGAGCATTGACATGAATGAGATTTTTTATTTCATAGGGGGTGGGACGGTAATTTCGTGCGGTCCTATGTCTGGGCACAAGGGATATGTAACCTGGCAGCTTTCTTTTCCCCTAGGCATAATTATATAAATTATCATTGCTATATTACATCCACCCAATTTTTTTTTTTGCTATATTGCATATGTATTTTTCTTTTATTCTGACTTTGCCTTTTCGTTTTGTTTTTCCACGGATCCATGTAGCTGACCCCATTAAGTTGGGATAAGGCTGAGTTTGTTGTTGTTGTTGTTGTTGCTATATTATGTATGGGCAATAGAATGCTCCCTGGTCGCATGGCTACTGCACCAGCATGTGGGCCAATTGGAGGGCAGGCATAGGCAACGACCGGTGCGTGGGCCAGGGGGTGGTGTGGTCTTTTCATGCCCACCTATGTCTAGGAATAGAGGATGTGACTAGGGAGCCTTTTTTTTTT
>NC_056567.1:18958699-18959580 GCF_013358625.1 Macadamia integrifolia | reverse complement strand
TTTTTTTTTATCATTACATATAGCGGTTTATTTGCCAAAAAAAAAACTGCAAGCTTAGGTAACCTAGGCAGGTGCCTTGTCACCTAGTCGCCTTGGCAACTATGATTGGAGCACATAAGAAATAATAGACTTATCAATTGTATGATCCTATATTATATTGAGTAATTTTTTGTTTTTTCAAGAAAAAAAAAAGAAAAGAAAAGAAAAAAGAGAGGCTGCAGACTCACTACCCATAGTTATATCTTATATGTACTGTCAAGAAGAGTCAGCATCTCATTCTTTCTTGAGTAGTGAAGTATTTTCAGCAATTTGACTTCTTTTTGGGGTATGTTGTGATGTCTTGGGTTACTCTGCCACTTCTGAAAATGATCTGTGACATGGGTATCAATTCAGTTAGGTTCAAGAGGAAACTGTATAGATGCTTGTATATTGGCAGTCATGTGGAGTCCCTTTAAAAGAGGGATTTTTGAAGGATAAAGAATTCAAAAATAATTTTCTTATGGTTTCGTTTTGGGCAAGGATTGAGGAATTGGAGTGACCCTGACTGGTCTGGATCAGGGTCGACGTGGATTGGCCAATCATGATTGATTCTGATCAGCTTGATTTTGACATTTCCCAATTCGAATCAGTCAATCCTACTATTCACCTACATGGAGACCAATTTGATCCTCCCATAGCCAGTCCTAATCTCAAAAGGACTGATTTTTTCCATGGATCTGCCTTGCATCAGAGTCAAGTAACATCCGGAGCCATTAAAGCATATGCTTTAACTAAGACACTAAGAATCAGGGCAAGATCTGATGGTTCCCCCCTCCCTCCCACCCCCCCTTTCCATCTTTTGGGTTCTGTTGTGATGGCCTAGTGCCTGTTCTTTCTTTCTT
>NC_056567.1:18956389-18958612 GCF_013358625.1 Macadamia integrifolia | reverse complement strand
AAAAAAAAAAAAAGGGACAAGGTTTCTCTCTAATTTTAAGTATTCAAACAACCCTCCTCCCTCACCCAAGGTTATTGGGAAATCTAATGTTGATGAGTTGATCTGGGGGTCAATGGTACATCACAGGAAGCCTGAATCATGGCTAGTTCCAACCACAAGTCATTTCTCTCCTGAGGGTCTAGTATGGCTTTGGAGTCTTGGCCCAAGATTAGCATCCACTCAAGTCCAACTCTAATATTTTGAATTTACTGGATAATAACTCCCAATCAGTTTGTTCACATATTTCACCACTATTTTAATAATAAAGAATTTGAACTTCAGATGAGCAGACAGATAGGAAGCAAATCTATTTTCCCCATAATTTTCAAGGCATCGCCAAGCCGCTGCCTAAGCATCCAGCCTCTTTCTTGGGTCCAAGACGGCAACACTCCTTGTTGACACATTACAAATTTACATTGATTTATGTTTATTGTTTTTTTTTTTTTTGGATGAATATGCTAATATTATATGCTATGCTTCATATGCCATAACTCTATATTATATGTTGGTTTTCTTATATTAAATCATTAGTACTACATAAGTATATCATAGTGCATTGATATGGATTTTGTTTTGCATATAAGTACAATTATATAGAAGTATCTTCGCTATATTAGAGTATGACATACATAGTTGTCACGGCGCCAAGGCGAACCAAGGCGGTGGAGGGTTATCTAAGCGCTTAGGCGAGAAGGCGCACGCCTTGAGGCGAACAAGGCGACCAATTGTTTTTTATATTTTTTTTATATTTTTTAACATTATTTATTAAGCTATATATACCTTGTATCATAAAAAAATCAAGATTAAGCAACATCAAGTCATTAAAAATCAACATTTAGCCATTTTAAATCATAAAAAATTAACATTAAGTCATATTAAGTTATAAAAAATCAAAATTTAGAGAAATGCTCTGGTTCTATAATAAGTTTGACTGGTCAAATGATATTATTTTTACATGAGACTTTTTGTATCAGTTATAATATAAAACCAGCTTTCCAACAAGTCTAAGATTACTTAAATTTGAGTTGTAATGACAAAGTTATGCTCCGGTCAAACTTATTTTTAAGTGCACGAATGCTGTTAAAATTGCCTGAATGAAAATAATTTTATGGATATCAAAACAAAAAATCATTTTACCGGACTTTTGGTTTTTAGCACTGTTTTAACATGATAGAATTTATAAAATTTTCATAATTGAGAAAAACTCCAGCATTTAAAAGTTGAAAATCGCCCCTATAACCAAAATCCAGTTTTTCTTCTTGGACTGGGGGGTTGACTTTTTATCATTTTGGAATTTGATTTTTAAACTATTTTTATTGGATTCAAATAGGGGGTGTTTGCTTATTTATGAATAATATATTAAGTAAATGAAATAACAAATATAAAAAGCATTTAACAAATATAAAAAGCATTAACAAATATAAAAAGTATTTAACAAATATAAAAAGCATTTAGTTAAATGATATTTGGCATAAATAAGTGCCAAAACACAAGGCGGCATGCAGTGCAATAAGGCGACTGTCGCCTAGGCCCCAGGCAAACTGCCTGGACGCCTTGACAACTATGATGACATATAGTCATATACTGCATGCCTAAGGCACTTAGGTAGGGCCTTGTCGCCTAGGCACCCCTCCAACACCTTGGGTCTCCTAGTCGCCTTAACAACCATGTGTGTGTGGCTTTTGAGCCGACTTTGCTGGTTAGGTACTTCCTCTAGGCTGTAATACTTGCTACATTTTTACCTTTAAAAACTCTTGAAGTATAAAAACAAGCCACCACCCCCTTTCACAATGATTATTTTTGTGCTAACAATTTATGTTAATTCATTTTATTTTTTCAATTTTTGGGGCTACTTGTATTAATAGTTTACAACTTTAGTGAGACTTGTCTTGACATTCCTTTTGCAGCCTATGCAAAATACCGGGGTCCTCTTGGAAATGTTAGGAAAGGAGTATTGGTATGATTCTATTGCATTATGTACTTTCTAATATTTTTGTTTAGAGTTGCTTTCCAATATAATAATCAGAATTCTTACAGAATTAATTTAATCAAAAGCAATGTCTTTATCTTCTTCGAATGACTAAATTGGTTACACGGGCATATTCAATTTTTCTCTATATTCTTTATGCTAATCTAACTAGCAAACATATCTTCCCCAACACCAACCACTCCCCAACCCCCCCC
>NC_056567.1:18468954-18595667 GCF_013358625.1 Macadamia integrifolia | reverse complement strand
TCTCTCGTATGGGGGTTTTTAGGGTTTTCAGATAGGTGGGGAATGTTTCTGGGTTTTTTTAGTCAATCATCTTCTCTGTTGATCGGAAGTCAAAAGTCAGAAGTTGCGTCCAAGATCTACATTTCATCATAGCCGGAGGTGGGTGACAAAATTAGGAGTCTACACCTATGGGTGGGGAGAGCATACAGGGCTGAAATTCCTCTGGAGTTGGGCAAATCTCAATGGTCCCAAAAAGAAATACATGGAAATCAACATCCCAATGTTGTGGCACCTATCAAAGCAAGTTGTGATGTAACTCCACACACCCAATCCGACTAAGTACTTGCATGTTCACAGATTCCAGCAACCCCAGTGCCTCTATGTTTATGTACAAGGTCCATTTTCTTAATGTCACATCTAAAGAGTCCATGATTTTCCTTGTAACCAATCACAGACAAACGGAGGGACGACTTTTCAAAACAATCACTCTTAGCCATTAATACAACCAAACTTTTACCACTGCTGCACCAAGTTTTTTTTTCTTTGGACCAATCAAGGGTGGCGGATGAACTGGCCTTGATTACTAGTGTCGAGTGGCAATTTTTGGGAGATGAAATTCTGGATAAAGATTTGAGGGACCACAAGTGAATGACAGATATCCGATGCTTAGATATGCCAGGTGGCAATTCTTAGGGAAACAAGCTATGATGATCTTTCAGGTTCCCTAATTATTAATTTAGGAATCTTCCAATTATCCGAAAGTTGTTGAGACTGCACTTGCATATGTCAAATTTTCTACGTATCCCTTGAGAGGAATCAGGTCTAGCGTAGTTCGGGTGGTACACCCTTTAGGATATAATATATCTTGAGTTGGTCCATATTGACCAGTCCAAATACTTCTTCGCCGTTGAGACCCATAAGTCTCACAGCCTTGCCTGGCAAGATTTCTTTGACAGTGAATGGGCCACTCCAATTTGGCCTAAACTTTCCTCTTGGGTCATGAATGGGAGCCCTTTGTTCTTGGAGAACCAGCACACCTTCTTCTATATGTTGGGGTTTGACATGTTTGTTGAATGCCCTAGCCATCCTCAATTGGTACTTTCTCAAGTTGTCCATGGCCTTCATACGCCTTTCATCCAGAAAGTTAAGCTCGTCATATCTGGCCTTTACCCATTCTCCATTGGGTAATTGGCTATCCAAAAGGACCCTAGATGGTACTAGGATTTCTACTGGTAGCACTGCTTCCACCCTATATACCAAGGAGAAAGAATTTGCCCCGGTTGAGGATTGTATAGAAGTTCGATATGCCGACAAAGCAAGTGGCAACTTGTCTACCCAATCCCTATGAGTCTCAGCCATTTTCTAGAGGATAGTTTTGATGTTCTTGTTAGCTACTTCCATTGTCCCATTAGTTTGTGGCCTATAGGTAGTGGGCCGGTGCCTCTTGATGCCAAACTTCATGTAGATTCTATCAACTTTTCCCCAAAAATGGGATCCTTGGTTCAAGATCAGTTCCTGAGGTACCCCATATCAACAAATGATGTTTTCTTGGATGAACTTTACCACCTTGGCAGATGTGAGTATTGCATACGACTGAGCTTCCACCCACTTGGTCAAATAATCAATGGCTACCAGGATGAATTTATGCCCATTGGATGCTTTGGGTTTGACCTTTCCTATGACATCGATGCCCCATGTTGAGAATGGCCATAGGGAGCAAAGTGAATGTAATTTTGTTGGTGGGATATGTATGATGTTGGTAAATATTTGACACTTGTGGCATTTCTTGACAAAGTCCACACAATCTCTTTCCATTGTATTCCAATAGTATCCAAGCCTGAGAACCTTCTCGGCTAACATCTTGGCATTCATGTAGGGTCCACAGAGGCCCTAATGGATTTCTTCCATGATTGTTCTAGCTTAATCCTCAAGCCACACATAATAACTGTATTCCATCATAGGATCTCTTGTACAATAGATCACATGAAGAATGAGCTGAGTGGTATATCTTCTTAAAAACTTCTTCTCCCCATCTGTAGCTCCGGATACTTCCTTTCTCTGATGAAACCCACTATGTATGCAAACCAAGATCTGCCATCTATGGTGAGAGAGTCTACCACATTTTGGTATAAGGGCTTGCTCCTTTGTTCCATTAGGAAGGGTCGGACTTGGGCCATAGGATTGCACTCTACCATGGAAGCCAAAGTTGCAAGGGCATCCGCAAACTGGTTGTTGGCCCTTTGGAAGTATTCAAAAGATATCTTTTCAAACTACCCAATCACCTCTTCTAAGTGTTCTTGATATGGCTTCAACTTTTCATCTCTAGTCTTCCATTTTCCCTGTGTTTGACAGATGACAATGGCTGAATCTCTATACACCTTGATCTTCTTTACTCCAATAGTAAGAGCAACTTCCAATCCCAATGCATAAGCTTCAAATTCAGCAATGTTGTTGGTGTAGGGGAAGTCTAGGAAGAAAGTGGAGGGCAAACAAAGCTCATCTGGAGTGAAGCAGTACCCCAGAACCACACCCTTTCCGGTTAGATGCTCCATTAAAATACAGTTGCCATTCATTAGTTGTGCTCTCTTCTTCAAGTGTTGTGATTTCTTCATCTGGAAAGGCATCATCAAAGATTCTTTTATCCTCTATGGGGTGAGTTGCCAAATGAGCAGTGATGGCTTGACCCTTGATGGATTTCTGAGTGATGGGTGATGTCAAATTCTGACAATAGTAATAACCATCGGGCCATCCTTCCTATGAGAGCTGGTTTCTCAAACACATACTTGATTGGATCCATCCTTGAGATCAACTGGACTGGATATGCTACCATGTAGTGTCTCAGCCTTTTCATAATGCTGCACAAGTTCTTTCTAACTATGTATATCGTGTCTCATACTCTGAAACTTTTTGCTGAGGTAGTATATGGCATGCTTTAGTCCCTTTTCTATCTTCTTTTGAGCTAGCAATGAGCCTATGGTATACTCCTCAACTGACAAGTATAGTGGAAGTGGCTTTCCCTCAACTGGAGGTATCAATACTAGAAAATTCATCAGATATCCTTTTATCTTATCAAAAGCTCGTTGACATTGGTCATTTCACTCCTTCGATTGATCCTTCTTTAGCAGCTTGAAGATTGGCTCACAAATTATAGTCAATTGCGCTATGAACCAATTGATATATTGAATGTGACCCAAGAATCCTCGTATCTCCTTCTCAGAGTGAGGTGTAGGAATCTCTTGTATTTCCTTGATTTTGACAGGGTTGACTTCGATGCCTCGTTCACTCAATAGGAATCCCAACAACTTCCCTACGATTACCCTAAATATGCATTTCTGAGCGTCCAACTTCAGTTGATACTTCTTAATCCTTTTAAAGAATCTCCTTAATGCGGGGACATGCCCCTATCAGTCCTTTGATTTCACTATCACGTTATCCACATAGATTTCCACCTCTTTGTGTATCATATCATGCATGATAGTTGTAGCTGCTCTCTGATAAGTTTCCCCAACATTTTTCAATCCGAAAGGCATCACTTTGTAGTAGTAGGTTTCCCACGAGTTAGTAAAGCCTGTTTTCTCATGATCTTCTGGGTGCATACTCACTTGATTGTATCCTAAGAATCCATCCATTAATGACAACAAGGCATGCCCTGTTGTATTGTCGACCAATATGTCAATGTGAGGTATTGGGAAATCATCTTTTGGGCTCACTTTGTTAAGATCCTAAAAATCGACGCACATACACACCTTTCCATCTTTCTTGGGAACCTGCACTATGTTGGCCAACCACTGGGGGTACTTCACTACTTGTATAAATCCTACATTTCACTACTTCATAACCTCTTTTCTAATCTTTTCACCCCATTCTGAATGCATCCTTCTGAGTTTTTGCTTGATTAGCTTTGCATCGGGATAAGTTGACAAATGGTGTTGCATAATGTTGGGATCTATCCCGGGCATATCCTCGTAGGACCAAGCAAAGACTTCTATGAACTCTTTTAGAAGGTTGATCCTTTGTTTTGCTTCTTGTCATTCAAGGTGGTACGAATTTTCACCTCTCGAGGGCATTAGTCAGTTCTCAAATTAATAACCTGAGGATCCTCACATATGGGTTGGGGTTTCTTTGGTTTACAATATTTTATTAAGTTATGATATTCATTAAGATCATCAATAGAAAAAGGAGGCAAGTCATACTCGAAATAAGACATTTCATTGATGAAAGATGTAACAGACTTGACATACACGTACTCTGAATTTTCCTTAAGAGGGAAAACAGACACAATCATGAACAAATGACTCAATAACAGACTTGATGATTGACTTGATGCTCTTATCAATGGTATCTAGGTTGGTTGACTCAGTAGCATAAGTAAACTTGAAGTTCTCTCCAATGCTTGTCCAGTTCAAGAGTGGCTTGATGACTAAATGGATAAGCAGATGTGGCAACGGGCATTTCTCTTCTTCAAGGATGGTCATAGCTATCTTTCAGTGGTGCTACAATTGCTCTCTCTTGTAGGTGGCTGCTTTCTTATAAAGATGAGTTGACTGATCTCACATTCCTTGAAGCCTAACTTTCTAAGAGGGGAGAGCCAGTGCAGGCTACTTAGTCCTCTCTCAATGAAGTCCAACTTTTTGAGCCTATTGTTTGAAACCATCCCTACTCCTTAGTCACATCTTTGACCACCATCATGGGGGAATGCGAAGTAGCTTTCGATAAAATCAAAGCCTGCCTAACTCGGCCCCCTTTGCTGAGCTGGCCAGAGCCCGGAGAGGGGCTACAACTTTACCTCGCTACCTTCACTAGGTGTCCTTCCTCCTGATTTTCTCGAGACATCTTAGGACTTTACATAACTCTGACAGGATTGCCCCTAAGTCACGTATTTGAACATTTTTCTTAAGGTGGAGGGACACCTTCTATCCAAAAATCACTTAGTAAAGCAATTCTTTATGATAGGAATATAATGTAGAAACATTCTTTTCAAGACCGTAAACAAGTTCTACAGTTAGCTTGTGGCGCTCCTAGCTTCTTCATATATTTTCTACATGATGCTGAGTATGCAGTGGATGAAGGTACATGATCCTTTTGATATACCCATAGGTATGAGATCAAGGGGGTGACTTCCTTGCCCATTACTCATGACTACACACGAGGTTAAGCAACTGATGACAATTCGGTTGAGAAACTGTACCTGAACTTAACCCTTATTTTGGGTCAAGAGGGGTGGGCCCCTAATTAGTAAAATCTCTTACTGTCTTTTGGATTCTCTTGGCCCAGGGGAATATGGTCTTAACCTCCAAATTCCTTTCTTGAGAGATGTTGACTATGATGATATTCGGACAGAGTTCCAGCTAGGAACGGTTACTTTCAGATTTGGGTTCAGGTAGAGCTTCGGCTAGGGAAGGCTGTTTTCGGATTTGGATTCGGATAGGGCATCAACTAGGGAAGGCTATTTTTGGGCTTAGGATGAGGTGGTACTCTGACAGAGCTTCCACTGGGGATAGGCTAGGGGATGGCTAGGCTAAGGTGGCACTCCAGCAGAGCTTTTGCTGGGAATGGCTATTTCTGGAAAGATTCTAAGGGCACTCAGACAGAGCTTCCGCTAGGAACTGCTATTTTTGGAAAGAAATGGATTGACCTAAAAATGGATTAAAGATCCCCAAAGCCCCGAAAAATACTTTGAAGATCCGAACAGAACTCCGGATCTTGACAAAGATCTCTTTGTAGACCCGAAGAACCTCAAGGGGGGAGGGATTTCTACTTCTGGTAAAGATCAAGAACACTCAAAGGAGGGATGCTAAGAACACACTATTTTTGGAAAAAAATGGATTGGATTGGAAACTTGGATAGAAGATCTTCAAAGTCCCAAAGAACACTTCGAAGATCCAAACAAGATTTCAGATCTTGACGAAGATCGCTCCGAAGACCCAAAGAAACTCAAAGGAGGAGGGGAGGAGGAGAAAGGAAAGAGCTTCACTACTATGGAGTGTGGTGGGGTTGTTGTGATGTGTAAAATCCAAAGGAGGGGGGGATTTATAGGATTTTCGGACCAATGGGGAGGAGAGAGAATTTTTAACTAATGGGAAAAAAGGGGTTTTTGGGCTAAAGTGGGTGAAAAGGATTTTTAACCAATGAGCAAAAGGGGGTTTTGAACTAAAGTGGGTGAAGAGGATTTTTAACCAATAGGAAAAAAGGGGTTTGTGGACTAATGGGAGGAGAGAGTTTTTAGCAAAATGAGGGTTTTTGGACTAAAGTGGGTGAAGAGGAAATCTCTTCACCCACCAAACCAGTGGAACACCAATCCCGGCCATTGACAGCTGCACACAAGGTTGGGTTGAAGTGCATGGGGTATGGCCGAAATGGATGCATAGGAGGGTAGGCAATATGTATGGGCAGGCAATGTGCATAGGGTGTGCGGGCAATGGTGCATAGCTAGGCACAGGCTAGGCACAAGGGTGTGTGGGTAGTGGCATGGGTGTGCAGGCAATGGTGCATAGCTAGGAACAGGCTAGGCACAAGGGTGTGTGGGCAGTGGCATGGCTGTGCAGCACTGGGCGCATGGGGTAGGCTAAATTTCTCGGGGCAGCATGCACATGGTGCAGGCAAGGGTGCGAGCAGCGGCACTGGTAGTAGCCAGCCGGTGCGCAAACAGCAGCCAGTGGGGGCAGCATGCGTGAGGGCTAGCCTGCTAGCCAGCGTATGCAGTTCACGTGCGAACATGGAATTTTTTGGTGATAATTACGAGAGATCCGACGATCTGATTTTGATGTGCCATATATCATCGGAATCATATTTCTGAGCACTATCCATCTGTATGGTCATCTTGACTAGATTCCTTTGTATATAAAAAGTCAAATTTTGACCCTCTTCTCTCCCACGTGGGGGTTTCCACGGTTTTCAGGTAGGGGATGAATTTGGGGTATTTGGGTAGGTAGGGAATTTTTCCAGGTTTCCAGCTGGCTTGCCAGTGTCTGCAGCATACATACGAGAAATTGTATTTTTCTGAGGACGATTGCAGGAGATCCGACGGTCTGATTTTGACGTACTATATATCATTGAAATTGTATTTCTGAGCACTATCCATCTATATGGTCATCTTGACATGATTCCTTCATATATGAAAATTCAAATTTGGACCCTCTTCTCTCTCGTATGGGGGTTTTTAGGGTTTTCAGATAGGTGGGGAATGTTTCTGGGTTTTTTTAGTCAATCATCTTCTCTGTTGATCGGAAGTCAAAAGTCAGAAGTTGCGTCCAAGATCTACATTTCATCATAGCCGGAGGTGGGTGACAAAATTAGGAGTCTACACCTATGGGTGGGGAGAGCATACAGGGCTGAAATTCCTCTGGAGTTGGGCAAATCTCAATGGTCCCAAAAAGAAATACATGGAAATCAACATCCCAATGTTGTGGCACCTATCAAAGCAAGTTGTGATGTAACTCCACACACCCAATCCGACTAAGTACTTGCATGTTCACAGATTCCAGCAACCCCAGTGCCTCTATGTTTATGTACAAGGTCCATTTTCTTAATGTCACATCTAAAGAGTCCATGATTTTCCTTGTAACCAATCACAGACAAACGGAGGGACGACTTTTCAAAACAATCACTCTTAGCCATTAATACAACCAAACTTTTACCACTGCTGCACCAAGTTTTTTTTTCTTTGGACCAATCAAGGGTGGCGGATGAACTGGCCTTGATTACTAGTGTCGAGTGGCAATTTTTGGGAGATGAAATTCTGGATAAAGATTTGAGGGACCACAAGTGAATGACAGATATCCGATGCTTAGATATGCCAGGTGGCAATTCTTAGGGAAACAAGCTATGATGATCTTTCAGGTTCCCTAATTATTAATTTAGGAATCTTCCAATTATCCGAAAGTTGTTGAGACTGCACTTGCATATGTCAAATTTTCTACGTATCCCTTGAGAGGAATCAGGTCTAGCGTAGTTCGGGTGGTACACCCTTTAGGATATAATATATCTTGAGTTGGTCCATATTGACCAGTCCAAATACTTCTTCGCCGTTGAGACCCATAAGTCTCACAGCCTTGCCTGGCAAGATTTCTTTGACAGTGAATGGGCCACTCCAATTTGGCCTAAACTTTCCTCTTGGGTCATGAATGGGAGCCCTTTGTTCTTGGAGAACCAGCACACCTTCTTCTATATGTTGGGGTTTGACATGTTTGTTGAATGCCCTAGCCATCCTCAATTGGTACTTTCTCAAGTTGTCCATGGCCTTCATACGCCTTTCATCCAGAAAGTTAAGCTCGTCATATCTGGCCTTTACCCATTCTCCATTGGGTAATTGGCTATCCAAAAGGACCCTAGATGGTACTAGGATTTCTACTGGTAGCACTGCTTCCACCCTATATACCAAGGAGAAAGAATTTGCCCCGGTTGAGGATTGTATAGAAGTTCGATATGCCGACAAAGCAAGTGGCAACTTGTCTACCCAATCCCTATGAGTCTCAGCCATTTTCTAGAGGATAGTTTTGATGTTCTTGTTAGCTACTTCCATTGTCCCATTAGTTTGTGGCCTATAGGTAGTGGGCCGGTGCCTCTTGATGCCAAACTTCATGTAGATTCTATCAACTTTTCCCCAAAAATGGGATCCTTGGTTCAAGATCAGTTCCTGAGGTACCCCATATCAACAAATGATGTTTTCTTGGATGAACTTTACCACCTTGGCAGATGTGAGTATTGCATACGACTGAGCTTCCACCCACTTGGTCAAATAATCAATGGCTACCAGGATGAATTTATGCCCATTGGATGCTTTGGGTTTGACCTTTCCTATGACATCGATGCCCCATGTTGAGAATGGCCATAGGGAGCAAAGTGAATGTAATTTTGTTGGTGGGATATGTATGATGTTGGTAAATATTTGACACTTGTGGCATTTCTTGACAAAGTCCACACAATCTCTTTCCATTGTATTCCAATAGTATCCAAGCCTGAGAACCTTCTCGGCTAACATCTTGGCATTCATGTAGGGTCCACAGAGGCCCTAATGGATTTCTTCCATGATTGTTCTAGCTTAATCCTCAAGCCACACATAATAACTGTATTCCATCATAGGATCTCTTGTACAATAGATCACATGAAGAATGAGCTGAGTGGTATATCTTCTTAAAAACTTCTTCTCCCCATCTGTAGCTCCGGATACTTCCTTTCTCTGATGAAACCCACTATGTATGCAAACCAAGATCTGCCATCTATGGTGAGAGAGTCTACCACATTTTGGTATAAGGGCTTGCTCCTTTGTTCCATTAGGAAGGGTCGGACTTGGGCCATAGGATTGCACTCTACCATGGAAGCCAAAGTTGCAAGGGCATCCGCAAACTGGTTGTTGGCCCTTTGGAAGTATTCAAAAGATATCTTTTCAAACTACCCAATCACCTCTTCTAAGTGTTCTTGATATGGCTTCAACTTTTCATCTCTAGTCTTCCATTTTCCCTGTGTTTGACAGATGACAATGGCTGAATCTCTATACACCTTGATCTTCTTTACTCCAATAGTAAGAGCAACTTCCAATCCCAATGCATAAGCTTCAAATTCAGCAATGTTGTTGGTGTAGGGGAAGTCTAGGAAGAAAGTGGAGGGCAAACAAAGCTCATCTGGAGTGAAGCAGTACCCCAGAACCACACCCTTTCCGGTTAGATGCTCCATTAAAATACAGTTGCCATTCATTAGTTGTGCTCTCTTCTTCAAGTGTTGTGATTTCTTCATCTGGAAAGGCATCATCAAAGATTCTTTTATCCTCTATGGGGTGAGTTGCCAAATGAGCAGTGATGGCTTGACCCTTGATGGATTTCTGAGTGATGGGTGATGTCAAATTCTGACAATAGTAATAACCATCGGGCCATCCTTCCTATGAGAGCTGGTTTCTCAAACACATACTTGATTGGATCCATCCTTGAGATCAACTGGACTGGATATGCTACCATGTAGTGTCTCAGCCTTTTCATAATGCTGCACAAGTTCTTTCTAACTATGTATATCGTGTCTCATACTCTGAAACTTTTTGCTGAGGTAGTATATGGCATGCTTTAGTCCCTTTTCTATCTTCTTTTGAGCTAGCAATGAGCCTATGGTATACTCCTCAACTGACAAGTATAGTGGAAGTGGCTTTCCCTCAACTGGAGGTATCAATACTAGAAAATTCATCAGATATCCTTTTATCTTATCAAAAGCTCGTTGACATTGGTCATTTCACTCCTTCGATTGATCCTTCTTTAGCAGCTTGAAGATTGGCTCACAAATTGTAGTCAATTGAGCTATGAACCAATTGATATATTGAATGTGACCCAAGAATCCTCGTATCTCCTTCTCAGAGTGAGGTGTAGGAATCTCTTGTATTTCCTTGATTTTGACAGGGTTGACTTCGATGCCTCGTTCACTCAATAGGAATCCCAACAACTTCCCTACGATTACCCTAAATATGCATTTCTGAGCGTCCAACTTCAGTTGATACTTCTTAATCCTTTTAAAGAATCTCCTTAATGCGGGGACATGCCCCTATCAGTCCTTTGATTTCACTATCACGTTATCCACATAGATTTCCACCTCTTTGTGTATCATATCATGCATGATAGTTGTAGCTGCTCTCTGATAAGTTTCCCCAACATTTTTCAATCCGAAAGGCATCACTTTGTAGTAGTAGGTTTCCCACGAGTTAGTAAAGCCTGTTTTCTCATGATCTTCTGGGTGCATACTCACTTGATTGTATCCTAAGAATCCATCCATTAATGACAACAAGGCATGCCCTGTTGTATTGTCGACCAATATGTCAATGTGAGGTATTGGGAAATCATCTTTTGGGCTCACTTTGTTAAGAGCCTAAAAATCGACGCACATACACACCTTTCCATCTTTCTTGGGAACCTGCACTATGTTGGCCAACCACTGGGGGTACTTCACTACTTGTAGAAATCCTACATTTCACTACTTCATAACCTCTTTTCTAATCTTTTCACCCCATTCTGAATGCATCCTTCTGAGTTTTTGCTTGATTAGCTTTGCATCGGGATAAGTTGACAAATGGTGTTGCATAATGTTGGGATCTATCCCGGGCATATCCTCGTAGGACCAAGCAAAGACTTCTATGAACTCTTTTAGAAGGTTGATCCTTTGTTTTGCTTCTTGTCATTCAAGGTGGTACGAATTTTCACCTCTCGAGGGCATTAGTCAGTTCTCAAATTAATAACCTGAGGATCCTCACATATGGGTTGGGGTTTCTTTGGTTTACAATATTTTATTAAGTTATGATATTCATTAAGATCATCAACAGAAAAAGGAGGCAAGTCATACTCGAAATAAGAAATTTCATTGATGAAAGATGTAACAGACTTGACATACACGTACTCTGAATTTTCCTTAAGAGGGAAAACAGACACAATCATGAACAAATGACTCAATAACAGACTCGATGATTGACTTGATGCTCTTATCAATGGTATCTAGGTTGGTTGACTCAGTAGCATAAGTAAACTTGAAGTTCTCTCCAATGCTTGTCCAGTTCATAAGTGGCTTGATGACTAAATGGATAAGCAGATGTGGCAACGGGCATTTCTCTTCTTCAAGGATGGTCATAGCTATCTTTCAGTGGTGCTACAATTGCTCTCTCTTGTAGGTGGCTGCTTTCTTATAAAGATGAGTTGACTGATCTCACATTCCTTGAAGCCTAACTTTCTAAGAGGGGAGAGCCAGTGCAGGCTACTTAGTCCTCTCTCAATGAAGTCCAACTTTTTGAGCCTATTGTTTGAAACCATCCCTACTCCTTAGTCACATCTTTGACCACCATCATGGGTCTTCCCATTGCAATTAACCCTGGAATAGTACATACAAACCATCATCCTTCATGCTCCTCTCTCCTTGGCATACATGCTCCTTCCTCAGAAGGGCCTTAGCTTGATCTGGTGTAACCCTTGCACTTGCGCTTCTTGTAGGAAGGATCAAATATGGTTCCGTAGGTTAGTGGAAAGATGAAAACACCAAGCGAGTTTCACCCTCTCTTCCCATTCTCTTTTTATGAGGATTCGAGGACTTGTTGCTTCCTTTGCCGGATCGACGTTTCAAGATTGTAAGAGGAGAAGTCATCTTCAACTAATGCAACCTCTGATATGCCAATGAGTAGTTGTCTTGACTACTTTCCTTGATTTATAGTTGTTCCAACCCATGGGTGACCCAATCGAACTCATTTTGGGAAAATACTTCAAATCCTGGTTGCATTTTAGTAGCAATTTTGTCAAACCATGGCTCAACATTTCCATAGAAGGGAAAGTCTTCTCCTTTCATGAAATACCCATTGGGAGTGGGGTAATAAAAGGTGACTATCCTTCTTGTCATTCTCAATACCTTGTGGCATTTTCCTTGATTTTTACTATCATTGTCCTTGTTTGGGCCTTATGGAACATATCCCAATCCATTTCTTCCCCACCCTACAACCATAGTAGGCGCCCTTGGCACTCCTTGATGATATTTTCCCAATCCCATTCCTGGGAAGTACTACATGTTTCTCATCATTCGACCAAACCAGAGGACTCCAAATTGCTTCATAATTGGCTGGGATATTCTCTTTTGAGACTCCTTTGGCAAGGACCATAAGTCTCTTCTATTTCAAACCCACTGAGTTGGACTTCATTACCTTACTATTCTCCTTTCTCAATGTTAGCTAAAGTATTGACTATCTCGAGGTCTCCTGTAATGGTGATCACCTTCCCCTCATGTATGAACTTCACCTTTTGATGGAGAGTGGATGATACCGCCTTTGCCTGGTGTAGCCATAGCCTTCCCTAAAGCATGTTGAAGGATGCTGGTATATCAATGATTTGAAAGTCAATGTCAAACTTTACTGGCCCAATCATCACGGCTGTAGTAAGAACCCCAAGGATCTCTCTTTTGGTATTGTCATATGCACCCACTGTCTGATTTGATGGCCTCATTTCTTCCATGTTTACACAAATGCTCTTGGCTGATCTAAGGGTAGTACGTTCAGACCAGACCCATTGTCAATGAGAACCTGAGGAACAATCTTGTCAAGGCACTCCACTATTATGTGCAAAGTTCTATTATGTTGGGTCCCTTTGGCAGGCAATTCTGCATCTGTAAACATCAGTGACTGCACTACATATGTTGCCCTTATTATTTTTGAGAGTTGCATTGGGTCAGTCTCGATGGTTACTTGCACATTCTCGCACTGTGAAGGGGAGACCATCAGCAACCCTCAGATTGAGATGCTGGCCTTTACCTTTTTGAGTTGAGCTGAGATAGGGTTCTCGGGCTCCTTCTTTGAATTGCAACTTTCGGCCTCATTGGTATTTGGTTACTCCACTACTATGGACTTACCCTTGTAGTCTTTCCCACTTCTAGTCTCCATCACACTAGCAAACTTTTTCACAATAATCTTTGTAAGGTACTGGTCATCATCATCACTGTCTGTTATGGTGATTATTCCGACCATGGGATCATCCTCTTCTTCGGACTCCCCTTCCTGGCTTGGTGTAGGAAGTCGGGGCCCTCCACGGATATCAAGAGCTCAAGCTCATACCTTCTTGACTAAGTTGGAAAGATGTTGGAATCCTACATCCATTGCCACTATCAATGTGTCCTCTTCCCCTATTTTTTCAAGGTCCTCCATTTGCTCAATATACTAGCGTTCACTGATGGCTACCTCACCTAACATCTTGCTTGTTTCCTCCAAGTGAAGCACCATTGTGTTCAAGCGTCCATAAATGTCAATCATTTGTTCTTTAAGTGCTACCACTGAGTTCAAATCATCATCATCATCCTCCTCTAGATTGAGGTCCTCATCAACATAAAATTTTGATGTTCCACCCTCCTCCATACAGATGGGAAGTGCTTAATGGATGGAATCTGTTGGGTCAATCATTGGGTCATCCCCTCCAATAGCATACGTTGAGTATCCTCCTAGATCCCCTGGCATGTAATATTCTGACTCATCATCTTCATCAATACCCCACGCTTCAAGGTTGTCATCATCATTCCATTCCTCATTGTCATCATCATCATCATAATCTTCAATAATTTTCCCCTCACTGGGTTCTTCATCAGATTCCTCATTGCCATCAAATTCCCTTGCAGCCAAACATTCATAACATTTAGAACGTATCGATCGGAATATCTCTATAGGATCATACTTTGCTTCATGGCTTGAAGTTTGACCATACTCAACTCATCATCCTCAATATCACTCCCTATATGGATTAGAGAAGCATACTTCTTGAGCTATTCACCTATTGCCAATGCCATTACTACTCTCAAAAGATCATCTGTGACTTCTTCGTATTCCTGTGGGTAGCTGTCTGAATTAAGAAGGTAGGGTCTGTCTCTTGATTTTCTCCTAGAACATTCACTGAACCTATTGACAAAGTTGCTTCTGGAGAATCTACCAATATAAGGATATCCTTCCAGTTGTACCGACCAATCCATCCTTCTTCTTGATTTAATGGGTTGTCCACCTAGCCAAGGCAATGGAACGATATGGGGGTGATGAGGGATATGAGGTGGGATGGTAAGAAGGGGATGTGATGTAGGAAGTGGGATATTTCGAGTGAGGACAAATGATGGTAAGATGATGATGGAACATCTGATCTTGGATAGTATAGTAAGAATGAAGATGATGGTGAAGGCGGATGATAGGGTTATACAAAGTGGTGGATTCTTCAACTGGAGTTGGTGATGAAGGAGGGAATGTTGATGCATGGTCTTCGTCTTTAGACATTTCTCCTGATGACTCTTCTTCTTTAGAGACCTTCTTGACTTTGGCCCTACTTCCCATAATTTTCTTGTAGGTATGGGCATTCAAATGACCTTTCCGAGCCTTAGGTCTGATAAGTTGGGTAGGATCACTTTTTATTGATTCCTCTTCTAGATTGTACACACGACTGGAGTGAGAACCTCCACAATCATAACATATGGGATAATAAAAGTGCATATCCGTATAGTTAGATGGCCCTTTGCCAAGAGTTGCATTCCTTCTATCGAGCTACCTTGATGAAGCTGATTATATGTCTTATGATTTCTGGGGGAGAGGTAGTCTTTTCACATGCAACAACTTCTCCACCCATTCACGTTCCCTCTAGAGATGATACTTCTTGGAGTTTTCTGATGAGATGAGTCGGATCAAAGAAACAGAGATTGAAGTCTCACCGATCATTTTCTTACACGTTGATTGTCCAGTGATCCAGGAGTGGGTTGGTAGTGACATTTGGAGGCTGTTTGACCTTGACCTCAATGGTCCCATTGTCTACCAAATCTTGGATTGCATGCTATAGGCTTAGGCACCTTTCAATATTGTGTCCCTTCTGAGTATGGTAAGAGCAATATCACAGTCCTTATACCAATACAGTGGAGGATTAGTGAGCACTCTTAGAGCTATAGTCCCCAAAAGACCTTGCTTCTTCAATTTCTCCTACACCATGATCAAAGGCATTCCCAACTATGTGAACTGCCTCCTTAGGTGGGGAGCTTTCTGAGGAGCATCTGATTGTATCACAAATGGCTATGATTGTGGGGTGGTTACAGATGATACTAACTGCTGAATTGTACCTACTGCATTGGTTTCGGGACTCTTACCTCACCCGACCTTGGTACCTTTTCCCAGATCTTGAGAAGCTACTTGATATTGTGCATCCCTTAGGATCTTGTTCTCAAATCGAGTCCATGTTGCTATCAATGCCTCAAAGGTTTGCAAGTGCTGGTACTAGAGAACATCATAATAAGGCTTGAAAAGATTTTCAATCAACATTTTCACCTATTCTGCTTTAGAAGGTCAATTTGCCATTTTGGCGGTCTTGTCCCTGAACCTTATCAAGAAAGCAGTGAAACCTTCCCTAGGTTTTTGTCTCAAAGTTTCAAGCTCCTGTCACTTCACATCTACCTTAGTGTTATAAGAGTACTATTTCGTAAAAGCATTCACAACTGCTGCCCAATTCTGAGTCTGTGCGGGTTCTAATTGCATGAGCCATCTTAATGTCGGTCCTGATAATATCAACGTGAATGCCTACCCCATCTTGTTATCAGCGAGCTGCCATGGCTTTGCAATACCAAGGAATACCTTTAGATGAGCCTTAGGTTCTCTTGAACCATCAAACCTATCTGTTTGCCACTTGAACTTCTCAGGAATGCTTGACCTTCTTGGCCTTTCACTGTTCATACCAGTTCTCAAGCTTTACCAATTGTTCTCTCATTTTCCTTTCTTTTTTTGTCTCGGGAGGTTCCATCTGAACATGTGCCACAAATTCCTCTTCTTCATCATCAATTTCAACCTGAGGGGGACCGCTAGTGGAAGTCCCTCGATGACCTGTAGGCCTAGTCGATGAAGTTTCTTGATGACCAGTTGGCCTATTTGGAGAAATTCCTCGATGACTGATTGGCCTAGTTTGTTCTGGTTCTTCTAGGGGAGGAGTAGTGTCAACCCTTGGTGGATTCTGTAGTAAGTGCAATACTTGTGCCACTATGTATGATTTCAAACATTTTAGCTTGTAGTGTCTCCACTAGGCGAACCCATTCTGGCTCAGGTGTTTCCATGTTGGTTGGATCCATGTGGGATGAACTGCGAGCACCCAGAGAAAGACAATCCCAAAGAGATGACGGGGTTGATATTGGACTTAAGCTTGTCAACTGGTTACCCTGACGCGTCCAGACAGACTGTAAAAAATTCTTGAGAGGTGGAATTGTGCCTGAACTATGAGTGATATATTTTAGGATTCTGGTATCCTCCCCCTTTCTCATACGTTCATTTACCAACCAATGATGTATCCAAAGTTAGTTCACCTAATGATAGAAAGTGGACCAGAGTCAACACCCCTAATCCACTCAATATCATAAGGTGGGACAATTCACTTAAACAAAATATTCCTATAAAACATTCCAGGTCAACAAGGTTATGCTTTCCTTACTCTTACACCACTAGGTGAGCTTCCTCCTATTTCCTCGGGTCTTTAAACAATCTGGGACTTCGAATGACTCTTAATGGGAATCACCCCAGAGCCAGGTGTACCAAATTATTCAAATCATGTTCTTGAGGAGGAAGGATACCCTTTTATCCAAAACCCACTTAGGAAAGCATTTCTTTATAACTAAAATTCGTTATAGGAAGATTCATTTCCAAGACCTGAAATAAGTTCTTCAAATTAGCTTGTGGCATTCCTAGCGTTCTCCATCTATTTCCTACATGATGCGAGTATGCAGTAGATGCAATAGGACCAAACTGACTAACCTTGACAAGATCTATATATGCAACGTACATGATCCTTTTGATATACCCAAAGGTACTGTATCAAGTGGGTAGTGTCCTTGCCCATTACTCGTGACTACACACGAGATTAAGCAACTGGCTACAGGGGCATATAGAACTGTGATGTGATTGTGTGCATAAGTGTAATGTGGGGTTACTATCAATAGATCTTAGAATGTCATAAGGTCCACGAACCTCCCCGAGGGTGCTGGCACAATTAAAAACATCCCATCGTATGACAATATCCCACACATTCTTATACAGGAAGTGGCTATCATTTGATCCCAGAGTAGTTAGTATGACATGCACTGATCTCCCCGGTGGTCTGGGTATGAAAGGGAGTACCCTCATCAAATGATTTCACTTTGAGCACAATGCAAATATGTCATGGGTTGGCCAAATATGTCATCAAACAAGTGTGGTGGAAAATGTTCTTGCATTTAAAGGTAGCATCTAGATTTGGAAGTTTGATAGCCCCTAGTGGAATCACCATTGTGAGGGTAACGGCCGGTGTTTGGCTCTCTTTCTTACATCTGTGGGCCCTACACCGCTGCATCCCGATGAGGGGCCTAATTCGCAAGGCTCTGATGGTCTTGAAGAGTGGTTTGGAGGTATACCCTCCTAAGGTGGATGTTGATGATGGTCCAATGTGGGGATTGGGATCATACAAAATGGGTTTGGAGTCGCTACCTAAGATTAATAGCCTATGACCCAAGGGTGGGCCCGATTCCTAAGAAAAGGACCCAAAAATTGGTTTGGTCCAGAGAATAGGGTCAATGTCAAGTTGTAGGATTGGGAAGGTATTAGGCACCAAATCTACCCTGTTTGGTCTTCCTATAAGATGCTTAAAAACAATCATTTTCCACATTTATTCATATACCACATGCATGACTAAATTATTACATATATACACAACCACAAAGTAAATAAAAAGGTCAACATTATGCTAATTTGGGTGAATGATTATACCTGAGCTTAACCCTTGTTTTGAGTCAAGAGAGGTGGGACTCTTACTGAAATAGATACAAATCTTCTTATGAATTCTCCCAGCACAGGGGAAGGTGGCTTTGGCCTCCAACTTTCTTTCTTTAGAGATGCTGACTGTGGTGGTCCTTCGGCTATATGGACAGAGGTTCAACTAAGGAAGTGTGATTTTTGAGCTAATACTCTAGTGGAACTTCAGCAGAGCTTTGGCTAGGGAAGGCTGTTTCTTGGACCAATACTTCGGTAGAGCTTTGGCTAGGGAGGTGTGATAAAGGACTGAAATTTTAGTGGAGCTTCAGCAAAGCTTCAGCTAGGGAAGGCTAGTTTCAGACCAATACTTTGGCCGATCTTTGGCTAGGGAAGGTTAATGAAGAGATAAGGCTTGAGTGAAACTTTGGCAGAGCTTCAGCTAGGGAGAGGGCTAGAGGGAGCTAACAAGGGCCAAAGGCATTAACTCTCAAGAGAGGGGGGGTAGGTATACCAACCAAGTGTGTCTTGGGATGGTGAATAGGAGCCTATTTATAGAACTCCAGATCCCAATGAGGTGAAATTCGGAGCTTTTGTCTCATCTTAGATCTCATTGGGTCAGGAAAATTCATGGGGCATCTAACTTTTTGGCGAGGCCACTAGGGAATATTTTGAGGAAAATTTCAAATTTCGATCTGGTGGTGTATGTAGGTTCTGACATCTGAGGGTTATTACAAGAGATCCGATGGTTCGATCTTGGTGTCCCATATACCGTCGGAATTGTCTTTCTGAGCACTATCCAATGGTGTAGGTTTCGAGATCTTTATTCAATCAAAAAAGTAAAATATAGCAAAGAGGGGGTTTTTCCCTTTTGCCATCTAGGAGGTTTTCTCAACAATCCTTATTCATGTCATCCCTGCACCATTGGAGAATACTTAGAACCAATTCGTCAATAAATAACATGCTAAGATTGGTGCCACAAGAATAGGTCTGAAATCGGCCTAAGGATTAGGGTTTCAGGCTGTGTTAGGGTTTTTTGGGTGTGGAAGGAGTGTTCTTCGTTTAAACCAACTTAGTCAGCTTTCATCTCTATTGATCAAAAGCAAAGGGCCACATCCACAATCCATGAGTCATCATAGCCGGGGAGGGTGACAAAATTGGGTGTTTGCAATGGGACACATAGGGGCAACAACTGAGCTATCAAACTACAACTATAATTATAGGCCTAGCACGTAGAAGGGTTGTTGTCCACCAAGTGCTTGGTAGATTTAGCTCAACAATTGAGCTACTAAACCATTATCACTCAGCCATCATCGTTCATTTAATCCTTGGATTTAGAAAGCTTGTTCACTATAAGGAAACTCAATCCTGGTCATATAACCATCAAGCGAGGAGGGGATCTATTCTAATTAAGAAAGATCACCGACAAAGACTCCAAATCTTCCCTAGAATGAAGGAGGTCTCTCTTATCATGTGGAATATAGCTGGTTTCTTTAATGAAATATGTACCATCTATGCACTCTCCAAGTGTGACTCTTATTATACTCGAACTCTTACTAGAATTAGGAGATTAGCCTAATTGGGACTCTTTATGACTGCTCCCTACAATTATAAATACCAAGGTAAGCCCCCCTTTATAGGGATAAAAACTTTTCCATTCTACTTGGAATCACTATTTACAAAGAGATCTGACTTATGCATTGGAGCGTCCTCCGTCAAAACAGCTTGATATTCACTCTCTTGTGTTTGTTCATCTGTCCAGGAAGTACAGAAATCCCAAGACGATTTCTCGCCACAACATAGATAATGAGAAAAGGGCTAGACAACAAAGAGACATGATTGATAACAAATCTGTCACACACCACCTTCACTTACTTGAAGGTTAGTGACTTGGACATGTTCTCATATCCAACAATTCAACCAAGATCTCCAATACAGTACTTTAAGTTCACAAAAATTTATGAAATGAACTAAAATCCAAAAGTATTTAATAGACATTAAAATAATACAACTGGTGAACTTCTACTGATACTTAGTATATTTATACAAAAAAAAAATTTAATCCATTCTAAACATAATTACAAGTATTACCCATAGGTTACATCCATTATATACATAAAAGAAATCAAAAGGAGAAAATGATAACATCACCTCCAAGATGCCCCGTAGCCACAATCCTCACAAACACATATGAGCAACAAATATCAACAAGAATAAAAACATACAATTGCATGGTCTGAATTATTATCACACAAGCTTAGTTAACGAAACTAAGTTCAGATCTTAGTGATACTGCAACATAGGTGGTATCCTTGGTCCTGAAAAACCCATCGGTCACCCAACGACATATGCTAGTCACAAGTCAGGAGCTTATCCGCCCCTATATATGTACTTTGGTACCTGGTAAGCCCCTATTAATAATCCTAATAAACCATAACACTGAAAACTACCTCAGCCACGAAGGGTTTGTCATGACATCAGAAATAACCTTGGCCATGTTGGACGAGTGGGATTAGTCAATATCTTTCCCCATATTGGCAAGGGGTTTAAACACCAAGGTTTATTTTCCTAGCCCGATGCAATCTAACATGTAAAATATCACGTGACAATAATAAGGTGGTCATGATTGGGAATGCAGTACTAGAAACTACCTCGGCCAGATTGCAGTCCAACCAACAACACCAACCACAATCTGTCACAATTCACCAACACACACTATCCACAATTCACCAACACATACTATCTCACACACCACAAGGCACTTTCCATTTTCAGTAAAGTAGTGGTTTATAAAATGCACGAACATATGTTCATACACAAAAATAAATAAAAATAAGCACTCTTCAAAATAAAACAAAACACATACTCACCCCTCATCTATATGAGTCATGTACAATTGATGACCTTGCATCGCATCGCCTCACTGCTTGATGGCTCTTTTCATTGGAAACATAGGGATTTTAAGTCAAAGGTCAAGCATAGTTGAGGTCTTCCTATGGGTCAAATAACCAATCAAAAATAAGGTCAGAATTGGGTTTCAAACAACTCACTGGTGGATGCTCACCGGTTGGAGGTGACCCACCGGTGGGCTGACCGACTGATGAACCCAAGATGTTAAAAACCCTACAAAAGGTCCATCAATAGATGCTCACCATTTGGTGCCCACCCACCAGTGACCATCGACCAATGGAGAAAAATCTAGGGTTTCTCTGTGTAGATTTGATCCCTAGGTCAAGTGGGTCCTTTTGAGTGACTGTGTATGTCCTTGATTCGCTCTGTGGTGATGATCATACCTATAATTCTTACTTTACCCACTTTAGGTTAGTTTACAAGTTCGGGTTTGAGTTTTAGGGTTATATTTCATGCATGTAACACCTAAATACACTAATTAGCTTAGGAATGATGTTATTAGTAACCTAGGTTACATAGATTCTAGGAGTCTGATCATTACCCCCCCCCCCAATTTAGGGTTCAGGTTACCCAATTTTGAGAATTTCAGTTGGGGTTCCATGAATTGGTCTATAATTTCACTTATGATCACCTCAATCCCCTATTCTAGGTGTATTATATCAATTCCCCAACTTATAGTTGGGTTAGGGTGGTACATCATAAGGGTTTTGGTCAAATTTCTAAACTTAGGCTTTAGGTTACCCAAATTTGGAAATTTAAGTTGGGGTTTTCATATGTGGGCTCTCCATTCTCAAATGTGAGTATTGCAATTAGCTACCTTAGGTCTCCTGCACAAAATCCCTCAACAAATTCATGAATCAAGAAGGTGGGTTGTGGGATTTCGGTTAGGGCTGCCCCAATTAGCTTAGGTAGAGAAATTAGGGCTAGAGAGAGAGAGAGAGAGAGAGCAAGAGTACATGAGGTAGAGAGAATTGAACTCACCTTTGATGTGTGTAGGAGAAGGAAGTTGCTCCTCCTTTGATCCAAACCTCCGTCCCTTCCTTGCTTTCATTTCTCCCCCTTCTTTCTCCCTTCTCTCCTTCTCTTGTCTTAAGTTTGTAGTTATGAAAAGAATGTGCTAAAAGCTCCTTATATAGCCACTTAAGTTAACTAGGGCCTATTTGGGAAATAAATGTCCTTCCTTCCATAATTGAGTTAATTTTCCAATAGGCATGAGCGTGTCCACCTTTGGGTGACCTAACACATTAATCCATTTAATGGAAGTTATACCAACTATCGGAGGTGGTCTAAGGTGCATGGGGTGAGGGCCTGGGACCCATGGCCAATAACTCATTTCTTTCAAACACTCACCAAAGGGTGCTCACCGGTTGGTGCTGACCCACCGGTGACCATTAGCCGGTGTAAGCTATTTGAGTCCCTTTTTGGTTGGGACAATGCCACTTGCTGCACTAATGGTTCCTAAGGTCTGTACAAGTGTTTGGACAAAACCTTTGTGCATTTATCTACTAGGTTTTTCGGTAATCGTCCTTAGTGGCAAAAGACTTACACTTCAGGTTTTTGTAACCCTTCTAGTTGTTTTCACATGAGAAGCACTTGCAAGTGGGGTCATTCCTCCCCTTGTGGCTAACTACTTCTAACCAATAGCTCGTGATACTATCCCCTTCCCATGGTTCATCTGCATTTAGTCGCACAAGGTAGATTTAGGGCTCGGGTTTTAACATCCGCTCTCCTTACTAGAAAATTTTCCCTTGAAATTGATCGTTCCTGGTAATCCAAACATTCTAGGGTATCTTTTCTTCATCTCATCTTCATGCTCCCATAATGCCTGGTTGCATAGAATGTAACACCATAAACTAGAAGCAGCTAAGCTCAGTGTTAGGACCTAGCTAGCACAAAAGATAGGCTGCCTTGCTATGGTGGATTCACTTATACTGCAGAAGAGAGGAAAATTTGGGTTTTTTTATGGGGCCCACATCCCTATACCTCTGAGCCTTGCACTTACCCACTAAGTAGAGGTCCTAATACTGACCAAATCCAACCTAATAGATCAGTATTTGGTGGGTCCACTATTGAGAAATTAATTTTAATTAGTTCTAGTTATAAATTTCTAAAAATTAGTTTTTAGGAGTAGTTTTTAAGAATTTCTTTTTAGAAAATAGGTGTTCAGCCAAACGGGCCCTAAGGACCCTTTGGCTGAATTATAAAACAAGGGAACCACCTCTGTTTCACCTCATTTGCTGCTGCAAATTCGGTGGAACAGCAGCAAAGAAGAAGGTAAAGAAAGAAGAGAAGAAGAGAAGGAGGCTGTGCATGTGGCTAGTTTTTGGGCTGCTGTACAGGGTTTTACTCTTGCTGCCCTGCTCCTACTGCACACGGCTATTGATGCTGCTGCCTGTTGTAGCTGCTGTCCAGGAGTTCAGTTATTACTTGTGCAGCTGATCAAGGCCGAGGATGGTGCACTGAATCGCAGGTTGCTGTACAAGGTGCTAAAAGGCAGGCTGCTACTACATGCTTGCTGCTGTACCTGCAAAATTAATGTATGAAATTGTTCGCTAATGGCTGAACAGTAGATAAATTGCAAATTAGAAGTGTTTCCAGCCATATTCTAAGCATGCAGCCACCCAAACTTGGGAAACCTTGGACTGCATGCCTGGGAACTAGACTACTTCAGCTGCAGAGATGTAATTGATGCTATATGCTTGTTGTGCATGTAATTTCAGTAGTGAACATACCCTTAATTGCCTCTATAGCCCCTAGAAATTGGGTTCAGACCTTGCATGCAGGGGATTTTATCCCGTAGTGGAAATTAGTAACCTAAATTTTGTTCCTACTAGTTGGGTAAGCATAGGGAATATGTAAATATAATTCTGCAAAAGTTACCTATGTTGGAATTGTGTAATGGGTAGTGTTTAAACCTGTAGCTCACTTTTGCAGTCACCCACAAGCTGGGTTTAAGCTCTGCATGTTGGGGAAAAAGTTCCCAAAGCTAGGAACACCATCCCAGAGACGAAATTGGAGAAATAGAGTGGGTTCAGAGACCCAAACCCATATCTGATCCATCTCTGGGAACCCTAAAAATTGGGGACTTTGGTATGCATTCTTAGAATCATGTAATTGAAGTTGAGGATGGTGAATGCATGCAAGTAAATTCAGATTTGGAGTATGTTGTAAAATCTTGCTGTATTTTGCTAGCTAATTGAGAAGAAATTGTCCAATTCTTCTTTGATTCATATGAATCTCCTCAATTGAGCTTAATCGGAGCTGAAGCATGGTAAATTCATGATTTCTACAGCCCTTCAGCTCCATATGAGTGAGGAATTGGATGGCAAAACCCCCGTAGGGTGATATGTGTATGTAGGTTGTTAAATTTAGAGTTAAATGATTATAATTCTCTCTCTCTCTCTAAGTATGCTTTCCTAATTAAAATATTATATGGGCTTAGTTGGGGGTCGGATAGTGGGAAATATTCATTGTACCATTTTCTACCAGCTACAGTTAAAAGGGAAATGTGAAGGGAAATATTTTTCCCTTAGCCAAGCAACTCAATGTTGTTTAAATTTTAGTAGTCTATGGAATTGGCTGGGTTGAGTTATAGCTCACTGAATTGGGGATTTTAGGGACTGTAGAGTGACCCTATAGACATGAATAAGCCCTCCCATGCTTCCATGGACATTGGCCATTGGCCCTATGCAGCCCAAGCCAAGAGAACCAGCCGAGCAGCCTGTAGGGTTGCAGAAAATGCTGCTGAAATCAACCCGCTGCTTGGACAAGCGGCCAGCCAGTCAGTACGCACTGGTTGGGTAATTTTAAGACTGATCAACCTCTGTTTTGGTTGAATTATAACCTGCCCTTGTGAGTTATGTTTGCTACCCTTTTACCCAAATTAACACTATGGGTAGGGGTAGCTCGGGGGCTTTTCTGAGACTTTAAATTAGGTTAGTATGTGGGATGTCGGGAGTTGTTTTGGGTTCAGCAGTGAACCTATATATAGTCTTACTAGGTGTTATAAATATTTAATATTATGGTACACAATTTACATAGGAACCTAATTTACATGGCAAGGATACCCAATGACGAGAATTCAGTGGTAACGAATGGATTTCAGGTTTTTAGGTGAGTGGGTGATTGATTTGTTTACGGAGTGTTTCTATATTTTTATTTCTACATGCTCATGTGTAATATGGTTGAATCCTTGTTTTGGATGTATTTTGTATAAAATTATATATATTGCACATGTGGCATGGTTTTACCGAGATTGTTGTAAACTAGATTTTATAGATGTGTAGTAATAGAGATGAGTGGTAATGATTGTAACATCGATGGTCTGAGGCACAGTGTCTCCGAGGTGGGATCCGGTACATGGCTCAGTGGTTTGTATTACAGTGATGGCCACTGATGTATGATTAGGTGCTATGTATTGCTATGGATGCATGTAGAATGCATATTGTTAGGATTCACAGCCCCTGGTGCTACACCCCTTGCCAATAGGTGGTTAGGTATTGGTAATCCCTAAGAGTGGCATGTTATTAATAATACCATATCCATAGTACGACGTACTGTACTCTAAGGTGGATGTAGCACAGGTGACCAAGGCGTTTTTTGGGACTGTGGCTATCCACAGCATGGGTGACTGATGTGTAGGATTTTGGGACCTGCAAACTTTCAATTGCAGTGACTTGTATCCCTATAGCTCGACGTACTAGGGAGGGGATACCACCTACGTTGTGTAGCATCTATACCCGATGATGGACATAGTAATGGAAATAAGAAAATAATATAATAAATGGATTCATTTGTATCATATTTGTGTGTGATATGCATTGCATCATTTGTTATGTGTGCTTACATGCACACCCCTCACTTGGCTTGTGAAGCTCACCCCTCATTGATTGCTCTTTTTAGATGGTGGAATCGGTGTTGAGGTAGGATTGGATTTTGGCAGTGATTGTGAGGCTTGTGTCTATGAGATACCAAGTTGATGATGGACTTCACTACTATTATTCAGTAATTTCTTTTGATATATATATATATATATATATATTGATGTTATATGTAAGATGTAAATATTACACCTGTGGGTTGTTATCAAATGAATATTGTATATTTGTAATTTATCACTTTAGTAAATCAGTAGTGATATTTATATGATTTATTAGCGTACTCTAATTTTAGATTGTGATCTAGTGGCATTTGTGAAATTAAGGTTCTGCATCTGTGATCCTGGAGGGTTAGGTTGACTAAATGTGGGTGTCCAATGCTGCATACCTTGGCCAATTTGAGGTAGTTGTGACAGAGAATGTGGTCTCTCTTGTCAATGATCTCTTCTAGCTGCTCCTTATCCCTCTAACCATTGTCAAGTTCTAGAGGTACATGTGTCAAGATATGAGTTGGTTCAGGAATGTATTTCTTTAGCATGGACACATGAAATACAATATGAATACCCTCTAATTTAGGCGGCATGGCAACTCAATATGCTACTGGCCCAAATTGGCCCAGAATTCATAAGATCCCATGTATTGAGGACTCAACTTTCCTTTCTTGCCAAATCCTCACTCCTTTCACCAATGTACTTTTGAGAATATTTTGCCACTAACTTCAAACTCTAATGTTTCCATCTGATATCAGCATAGCTTTTCTGTATAGATTAAGCTACTTTGATCCTCTCTCTGATCACATTCACTTTCTCACAAGTGGCTTGTATTAGCTCAGGACCCAGAATTCTTCTTTCTGCAACTTCATCCCAATACAGGGTTGTCCTCCATTTCTTGCCATACTAAGCTTCATAACATGACATACCAATGGTAGCCTAACAGCTGTTATTGCAAGAGAACTCTATAAATGATACATTTTCACCTTAACTGTAACTCATATCCAACACACATGCTGGTAGTATATCTTCCAAACTTTGTATTGTCCTCTCGGATTGTCCATTTGTCTGTGGATGAAAGGTCGTGCTGATATTCATTTGTGTCCCCATTGCTTTCTGTAAACACTCCAAAATTTGGAGGTAAATCTGGAATCATGGTTAGAGAAAATGCTGACTAGTACACTGTGTAGTCTAATAATGTTGTCCACATACCTCTAAGCCAACTGCTCAATGGAATATATGATTTTCATAGGAATGAAGTGGGCTACTTTCGTTAACCCATCCATAACTACCCAAATTGTATCATTCCCCTTCTGAGTAAGAGGTAGTAGACCTATGACAAACTCTATAGTGATGTGCTACCATTTCCACTCTGGTACTAGTAGGAGCTACAGCAAACCATATGGTCTTTGTCTCACAGCCTTAATCTGCTAGTAGTTCAAGAATTTGGCTACGTAAGTGGCCACATCAACTTTCATACCACTCCACCAATAGGATCTCTTCAAATCTTTATACATTTTTGTACTTCCCGGATGAACTGAATAGGGTGAGTTGTGCTCTTCCTTTAGTATCATTCCCCTCAATTTCATCCTTTGGTACACAAACCTATCTTTGAATTTTATGACTCCATCCTCAGTCAACTTGAAATACGTGTCCTTCTATTTTCCTTCTTTTATATCCTACTATCTTCTGCAAATTTTCATCTGAGCTGGGAAACCTGGATTTTCTCTATAAAAGAAGGTTGTATAACTAGTGCAGCTAATGTCACAGTCACAATAATTCTAAATCCATTCTTCTAGCTTCTTCAATTAATTTCTCATTCACTGTCTATTCTGCTAGTGACAAAGTCTGGGATTTTTTGCTCAAAGCATCAGCCACTACATTGGCCTTCCCAAGATGATAATGGATGGTGCACTCATAGTCTTTCATCAACTCTAACCATCTTCTCTACCTCATGTTCAGTTCCTTCTATATACAAAAGTATTTCAATCTCTTGTGATCACTGTAGATCTCACTTTTTTCACCATACAAATTGGGACGCCAAATCTTTAATGCAAAGATTACTGCTGTCAAATTCCAAATCATGTGTGGGTAATTCTTTTCAGAATCTTTCAGCTGTCGAGATATATATGGAACAACTTTGCATTTCGCATCAACACACCGCACAAACCCAATGTAGATGCATCACTATACACTACCATTCCTTAATTGCCATCTGGAATAGTAAGAGCTAATTCTAGTCTTTGCTTCAATTCTTGAAAGCTCTTCTCACATTCCTTTAACCATTCAAATTTCACTCATTTTTATGTCAACTGGGTCATAGGGGTAGAAATACGTGAGAAGTTTCTATGAATCTTCTATACTACCCTGCTAGCCCTAGGAAACTATGGATCTAACCCAATTTTTTTATTTCTTTCCAATCCAAAACAGCCTTAACCTTTCCAATATCAACTTCAATACCTTTCTCTGAGACAACATATCCTAGAAAGTACTTGGGAGAGCCAAAATTTACATTTGCTAAATTTTACATATAATTGTTTCTCTCTTAGCCATTGTGATGCTAGCCTCAGATGGATAACATGTTCTTTTCTTCTCTTTGAGTAGATCAAAATGTGATCAATGAACACGATAACGAAGTTGTCTAACATATCATGGAACACTCTGTTCATCAACTCCATGAAAACTATAGGTGCATTAGTTAGCCCAAATGGCATAACTAGAAAGTCATAATGTCCATAATGGGTTCTGAAAGTGTCTTCTTGATGTCATACTCCCTGATCTTCAACTGATTGTACCATAATCTAATATAAATTTTGGAGAATATGGTTGCACCTTGTAATTTGATCAAGTAGATAATTAATTTTGGGATACAGATACTAGTTCTTGATAGTCAGCTTGTTGAGTTCCCGGTAATCTATGCACATTCTCATACTCTCATCCTTCTTCCTAACAAAGAGCATTGGTGCTCCCCATGGAGACATACTGAGCATGATGAATCCCATCTCTAACAAATCTTATAGTTGTTCCTTTAACTCTTTCAATTCTGAAAGCGCCATCCTATATGGAGTTTTAAACACAGGTGTTGTTCCAGGGACCAAGTCAATAATAAACTCTGTTTCTTTCCTTCCCTTCACACTATCAGGAAGATAATTACTAGAATGCAATTCTGAAATGCTCCCAAGTGATGTTTGGTTGTAGTGCAGTCAAAATGGGCTTAGTGGATTTCCACCATGTATATGCCTCATTCTCCAACTGGTAGTTAGCACAAATCAATTGATGCTCATCTGTGCTGGCCAGCATCTCAAATGCCTTCTCTATTCCTTCCACCCATTTAGTAGGTTCCAGGGGGTCTTGTACAATCCTCCTAAAATATGGAGGACTAAAATTTTGAAACTTCTCCATCAGTTTCACAGTATCCATCACCGGAGGCAAGGTAATCTAACTATGTGGTATCATCTTCCCACGTGGTACTAGTGGGTTTGGATGTGGAGTTGAGTGTGCATTGGATGTTTCTAGATGCACTATTAGGATATTTGTAGGTGCAGGAACTATGAGGGTAGTGGCCGGAAATGGACTGATGTCTCTCTTCCCTTTTGGGGGGGAAAAGGACTTGCACCCCATCCTCTCTCCTCTCTCTCTCTTTCATATGAGGGGAGGCGTTCGTGTCGTGTGTTTTTTGCTTGTGGGCCCCGCACCATCTGTAATACCCTACTTCTTAAACTCGGTCTGATTACACGGTTGACCCGGTTTAACCATGCAGGACCCGAACCGGAGAGAGTTAAGGCGGGTTCCTTATGGACCATGATGGCCAGGGTGACCTTAAACACAGGCTGGCCAGACAAGTCCGAGCCAGTGCCAAAGGAGACGGGTGTACCCAAGCCGTGTACATGCACATATCATAAGGCCATGTATGGATAAAGAAGGTATATAGCCATATTCTAAAGCGCATACGTACAAAATACCTTACGCCGAGAGGGTGATTCGTGCTGAGAGTCGAATCCCATCAAAATCCCACTTGATAGCCAATTTTCGGCTCTCAGGTGGGCAGTCACAGGTGGGCGCGCGCATCCACCCACCTGAGTGACCCACCCATGTGATTACTTAGTTATTTTAAAAGGTATAAATAGCTATCTTATGTTTTTCTTTTTCTTTTTCTCATTTATGACACTCGGACATTGGTGAGAAGAGTAAAGAGGAGAGAGAAAAGAAGAGGAAAAGAGAAGGAAGAGGAAGAAGAGATGGATTTCAGCAGCACCGAGATTTGATCTTCCCATTCCAACACCAGAAGAGTGATCTCCAACACAAGATCTACGTTTAGAGGTGAGCAAAGGCTAGATTCCCTAAACTTTCACCATACCCAAGTAAAACCCTTGATTTGGGTAGAGATTCTTGAGGTCTTGTAAATCCCCCTTGAGATGATGAATCTAAGGTTTAATAAATGATCTATGTGTTGATTTTGAAGGATTTGAAGAAGTGTTTACATGGTTGGCAAGAGCATTGGTGATTTGAAGTGATTTTGGGGTTGTGAAGGAGTTCTTGAGCAAAGAAGGTAAGATGGCTTTCCATTCCTTAAATCTAACCTAGATCTAGGTTACAACCATCTTATGGGACCTTGAATGTGTGAAGAATGGATTTGGAAAAGCCCCATTTGATTCCCCAAAGGTTGGGGGAAGTTTGGAGAAAAATGGCACTTTCTCGCCAAGACCGGTGGGCCAGACCGGTGGGCCAAATGGCCCGCCTGAGAGGGCAGACCCTTGGGGCCAACCGGCAGGCCCAACCGGGGGGCCGATCGGCGGGCCAACCTGCCCACCGGTCTTAGTAGGACCCTCGGGCCCAATCGATGGGCTCAACCGGTGGGCCAACCGGTGGGCCGACCTACCCGTCGGTCATGACCGGTGGGTCTGACTGGTGGGTCATGACAGGTGGGCTCTCCGACCCACCCGAGAGGCTCCCAATGTGATTTTTACGTCCGAACGGACCCAAAACGGATGTTCGACCTTCTTTTAGGATTCTAAACATGATTTTGTCATTGGGTTGTGTTAATTTTGATCCCAAAATGGTGAAATGCTAACCCCATTCACTTATGTTAGGTTCACCAACACGTACGCTTCTCGCACCGGATCTCACCCGTACCGAGCGTGAGTCCTTGTACACTACAGGTAAGTGGGGAGAGGACATTTGGCCTTATGATAAGGCTTGTTTGGCATTCATTTAATTGTATCTAGACTAGTCATGTCATCATGTGAATTATGTGTAACTTAGCCATCCTTATATTATTATGACTTGTGTGTTGTGTTTATTTTCTTAATGTCGAATGATGATGTGAATATGTGATGAATAATGAAATCATTGTGCATAATACATTAGTAGACTAGATGCCATAGGTCGGCTTGGAAACGAGTGTATTGGTGGCCCGTGGAATGGGACGCGAAGGCACTATGCAATCGTACTATGTCATATAGGAGCATGCAATGTAGGATTATCATCTTCCTGTGCTACGACCCTTCCCAACAGAGGTTGAGGTGTTGGGTTACCATTTGGGGGAAAGCAGTGGTCGCGGTTGTCGGGTCACTGTGGCGGTTAGACATACGCCCAGCTGGTCAATAGGACAGTCGGCAACCCCGGTGGTATATTCAAGAGGGCCAATCGTACTACTTTTAAATTGCTGGAGTCAGCACCTTTATTTCTGTTATTTACTTTATGTTGAGAGCCGGTGGTCGGCATGTTTTACTTTTCCGAGTACTCACGGTGGGTCTTCTTCGACAGCCCTATGGGCGTATCGCGGGATGGAGTTCACGGCTTGTACCCGGAGTATACGCGCACTGTGGTTGTAGTAGCACTAAACCAAGGACTTAGTAATGTTGTTTAGGTGGATGTGATTTAAAATGAATTGCATAGCTATAGAGCATATGGTTGTGATTTGTTGTGTGGACTGCTGTGTGGTCCTTCTTTTCACTTACTGAGCTAGTGAGCTCATCCCACGTGTGCACCTCTTTTAGATGATTTTACAGGTCATCAAACTAAAGAGCACGGGTCGGGCCCCACAGTTGAATTCCCTGAAGAGGATTGGTGGGTCCCTGAGGAACTAGTGCACGGCACGGATTGCTCGTGCGAGAGCTGTGTTGCGGGACCGCAATTCTGATACCGAGTTGAGCTCTACCTCCTGATACCGAGCTGAGCCTTGCTTTGATACCGAGCTGAGCTCTACCTTTTGATGCCGAGCTGAGCTCTACCTTTTGATATTGAGCTGAGCCCTACTTCTAATACCAAGCTGAGCTGACTCACTGATTTTTTATGATTCCTTTTGTGTACTTGATATGTAAATTGTATTCTATTTGTGTAAATAGCAAGCCTGCGGGCCCACATGTACTTAACTATGTAATTACAATTTGGGTATCAAGTATAAAGGGAATATTTACAGGTAAACTAAGTCTTCCGCTGAACTGTTGAACACTTTCTTAGTTGTATGTGTGCTGTGGTGGGATACTGTATCAGATGATCCTGGCAGGTTTGGGTTAACCAGTGTTAACCCGGTCACTGGCCCGGTTCTGTGTGAACGGGGTATGACAACGGTGGTATCCGAGCGTGATGCTCTATTACACTCGCAGCATACCATTAGACCCCATAGAATCTATAATAGGAAATGGGATTGGGTTAATGTAAAAACTTTAAAGAGATAAAAGCCAAAGAAAGAAGGTAATAAAAATGGTTGCATTTAGTTATTGCATTCATGGCATGCATGAGAGAAAATGAAAGGTTAATAAATTGATGTCATTACCCATCGAGTACGAATTTGACGAAATTTCAGCAGCATAACGACACAAAACAAGATTTCCAAAAATTTTTACACAAACACCTAATAAACAACAGATATATATATCAATAATCATAATTAACAAAAGACACCACAACTAAACTACACAAGTATTCAAACATACAAATTCACCACCAACTACCATCAAAACACATCACCCCACAAATAAGTCCAGTTACAGAGAAAGTACAAAGAATGAGAAAGGAAAGAAAAAAAAATACAATAAGATCAACAAAATGAAATAGGTGAGAAGCTGGTGTGGACGAGCTAAATCCACATTGATCATCGTCGTCGTCATCGTCCAATACTACTACGTTCACCTGAGGTCTAGAGTTAACATTGAGTCGATGGTCGTAGTAGTCAAACCTCGAGTTCACCAGCTGTACCTCCCTCCGAAGTCAGCCAAAATCTGCTGAAATGGCATTGCCCGTTGTATCCAAGTCCTGGCCAAGTCTGAGAAAGGAATTCTCCAAAGTAGCTTGCCTCTCTAGGATGCGTTCCTCCCTAGAAGCACTCTCATCCAGTCTTCTTAATAGCTGATCTTGCCCGTCCTTCAGAGCCCTCATAGTAGTCATCATGCCCTCAAAATCATATGCACCACTCTCAGGTGGTGGGGCTCTATGTTGTGGGCCTGTAGCTCTAGTGAAGTCAGGATCAGCACCTCTCGACTCCTGAGGCACCTCCTCAAGGATGTCCTCATCCATAAAATCCTCCTCCCCATCCTGAGGAACATAGTCCTCATCCTCCTCACTGGACTCCTCCTCCATGGGAACATCCTCCATAGGGGCAGCCCTCCTATCCTTACCTCTCTGAGCTCCTGCTCTCTGAGGTACATCCATAAGAGTGTGGAGGCCCATCCTCAATAGATTTCCCCTGTCGAACTTATTTGCTGGAGTCTTCCCCTCCTCACCACTCAGGTCCACCCCAAAGAGCTCAAAGATCCTAGTGAGGATCCTGCCATATGGAAATCCTCTGTCCTCGGGGTGTGAAGTATGGTGCTCCATCATCTTGAGGATGACGTAAGGCAAGCACAAGTGCTCGACGCCTCCCTCTAAGGCCGTATAGATGCAGTAAGCTAAGAAGGCCGCCATGAAGCCCACCTAGTTCCGATGACCTCCTCTGGGGAGCAAGTTGAACTAGACCAAATGGGCAAACACACGAACCTCCGGATAAAATGATGTCTTGAAATCCGGACACTTCGTGCTGCCACAGATGGTCTCATAGATGTGGTCCAGTGTCTCTGAACTCATGAACGGGCCCATGGGCTTACTCTTAGGAGGACTGTAGAATCGGTGCCCAGCTGAGGACATACCCAAAATGCTAGCCAGGGTGTCCACAGTCAACTGAATGTCCACCCCTTTCACCATGTTCGTTATCACATACTCCCCATACTGGTAGGAAGCCTCTAGGTTACAGTAGAATCTACGAACCAGCTGCTCGTAGCACGGACGGTCTATGTGGAGGATAGACTGCCAGCCCAGTGCAGTGAACCTCTCCTGAAGCTGAGCCTTATGGAAGTCACCAACTACCACAGTCTTCTCCATCATTACAGACCTCTTCAGGAAGGCCTACCAGTTGGTTGCTGCCTCTGAACAGCGGAAGAGTTCCTCATCATAGTCGGAAGAATCACTAGGGACAGGTCCGGGTCGCCCTGTGCAAGGGGCTGGAGAACTAGTCCCCGCACTCTTCCATTTGGAAGCAGTGGTCTTATGCCGAGTGCCAAAGGATGCGGGCTCTTTGCCTTTGCGAGAAGACATCCTGGCAAGAAAAGAGGAAAGAGGGGTGAGTAAGGAAAAAAGGAGTAACAAAGGGAATAATAGATGGGTGAGTAGTAAGAGGAAGCCCCAAAACCCAATTCTCGCAAAACAGAAAATGTGACAAGTGAGGAGTGATAAAAAGCCTATGAATGAAATGCCTGATCAGTGACAAGACAGAGATTATGGCAAAACAGCAATGTGATGGAAATGGCATATATATAGAGCATGGTAAGTAAAGAATGATAGAAAAAAATCCCAATTCTCATTGTGCAAGTTCAATTTAAGGAAAAAAAAAATGAAAAGACTCACAATAGAGTGAAGCATGAAGCTTACAAGTTCATGGATGAAATGCCATCATTCTACAATTTAGAATATGCAAAAACATCTACTATTATGATATTGAGGTGAAAGAGAATCAAAGAAACCCAACACAGAGATGGATGTTCATGGGAAGAAATGGGATTTCAAACATAAGGGACTTTCCATGATCTCTACAGCATGTTAAGTACAAATCAAACATAATGCATTGCATTTGAGTTATTAATTGGAAAGAAAAGGGCAGAAATTGAAGAAATCCCCAAATTTGAGAAAACTAGGGCACGGTTGGGGTTTCTCTCAAAAATTGAGAAGTAAATCCTAAAACTAGAGATAAATCACAAGGGAAACATCACATTTTCATCGAAACACTGTTCTATGGAAAGAAACGTGGGAAAGGAACCTAGATTAAAGACTACACATGAGATCTACCCCCCAAGTACAAGTTCTGAGAAGAAAATGAGGAAGAAACTTGTAAGTAGAGGAGTTGAATCTTCCCAAAAATGTTGGATCGTTGAGTGAGATCACGAGTGGAAGCGTCAAGAAGCTCTCAAAAATCACCTGAGGGAGAGAGAGAGAGACAGAGTGAGGAAGAAATGTGCGAATAAGGAAGAACAGGGGCTTAAATGCCATGTTCAAAATTTTTGCTCGGGTAGGACAGGCGGGCCAACTGGTGGGCCAACCTGCCCGCTGGTGTCAGCCCGTCGGTTGAAGATTTGGACCGACGGCCCAACCAGCCCGCCGGTTGAGAGAAAACTTGAAAAAAAAATGGGATTATTACTATTATTATTATTGTTATTAATATAATTATTATTATTATTATTATTCTTATAATAATATGTTATGGTCAAGTGGGACCATTGTCATACTCGTTGAAGCACTAACCCTGTATTTTTGGAATTAAGTTGCAGTTAGTTGCAAACAATCATACACTATAATACCCTACGCGTTGGCATATAATCATGTGCCGATATCAATTCTATGGTGTTTAAACAATGTGGTGTATGATATATTCTAGGTACAGGGATATGATGGTACGTACTAGATCCGGTAGCAATGCGCGAGGTACCCCGCGTGGTCCTCGTCCGGTCGGTCGACCACGGAATCCTAGAAGGTCCCGCTCTGTGGGGCAAACTTCACTTCCACAAACTCCAGAGACCTTTGGTCAAGGTGGGGCACAAGAGGACCCACCTATGACTGCACTTTCGAACCCTCCACCAGTTATTACTCCGGGGGATGTTGCTACCATAATTCAGCAGTCACAACAGGCTTTCCAGCAACAAATGCTTTAGCAACAGCAAGCATTTATGACTGCTATTCAGCAACAATTGGACCTTTCTCAAATAGGTCAACCTCCCCGGATAATTACTCCACAGGACCCGCCTGTAGGGTCTGGTACGGGGCCACAAGTCGGAGGTACACCTCCATTTCTGCCATTCGGTATTCCTCCATATGGGGTGCCCCCTCCATACTCTTACTATCCAGCTTATGCTCCTAATTACCCGCCGACGAATAATACGTCAAAGGTAGTGGAGTCATTCAAGAGGAACTTGCCACCTGTATTCTCTAAGGTGGGGAGTGATCCTCTGGAGCCGGACTAGTGGATCCAGGAGCTAGAGAAAATATTTGAGGTGATTGAGTGCACAGATGCATAGAAACTCATTTGTGTGGGGTTGTAACTCAAGAAGGAGGCCAACTCTTGGTGGCAAGCCTCTAAGCCCATATTGTTGGCCGCCCATCCGGAACCCACCTGGGAACAGTTCAAGGAGTTGTTCTTGGATAATCATTACCCACGCAGCTTCAGAGACCACAAGGAGACGGAATTTATGGCCTTAACTCAAGGAGGTAAGACTATCCTTGAGTACCAATAGCAATTTGAGAGCTTGTTCCATTTTGCCCCTAGGCATATGAGGACAGCTGAAGAGAAGGCTGCAAGATTTCTGAAGGGCCTAAAGGCATCCATTGGGTCTGTACTTGAGGTCGTAGATTTGACCGACTATGGCCAGATTGTGCGGAAGGCCAAGACCATGGAGGATAAGCAGAAGGGAGAACAGACCCTCACACCTGGACTGTGGAAGAGAACAAATCCATTTTTGGATATGGGCAACTCCTCCAAGGTATACCGTGGGTCGTACAGTTCTGGGCCTACGTATAGGCAGCCCTATAGGCCATCTGGCTACCCTCCTAGACCAGCTGGTGGTTCGGACTCTGCATCTTTTCGCCCGAACACTAGTGCAGTACCTACAGTTCCAAGGCCGCCCTGACCTCCATCTTCAATGGGTCAAGTGTAGAGGGGCCCCATCCCAGTTTCGACATCACAGATCCATTGGTTTAACTGTCATTCCTATAAGCACTATGCAAAAGACTGTCAGGTCAGACTAGCCTTACCCTCCAGTCAGCCCTCTACGTACCGACCTCCCTTAACTCAGGGGAATCAACCGCAGGGAAGGATGTATGCCCTATCAGCTGAGGAACCTGAGGCCAGCACAGAAGTGGTAGCAGGTACATTTTGAATTTAAGAATCTCCTTATGTTAAATATTGATGACTTGCTGAAATTATATGCATTGTTACACTAGGTGTCCTATCTATATCGGGCATACAAGCCTATGTTTTATTCGATTCAGGAGCTACACATTCATTCGTATCTAAGAGATTTGCTGAGAAACTTGGCATGCCACCCAGGACTCTAGATCATGGGATGATTGTTAGTATGCCTACTGGTAAAGTTACACAGTTGAAGGAGGTGTATGGGCCGTGCCCAGTGGAGATCAGTGGGAAGAAATTGGAGGCACAACTCATTAAGTTCAATATGCAGAATTTCGATGTTATACTGGGCATGGATTGGTTGTCAGTTCATCGAGCTAATGTGATGTGTGCTGAAAAGCTGATTAGGGTGACAGATGATGAAGGAAGAGAATTGGTATACCGAGTAGATAAAATGAAACGGGTGAGAAAGGTCCTCGTCTCCGCCCTTCAAGCGGTAAAGCTATTGGAGAGTGGATGTTAAGGCTACTTAGCATCGGTACTTGATGTTGATGCAAGGATTACACCTCTAGAAGAGGTAAAGGTGGTTAAAGAGTTTCCCGACGTCTTACCAGATGATCTGATGCATTTACCTCCTGATAGAGAGTTAGAGTTTGCCATAGACTTGGTTCCTAGAGCAGCTCCAGTGTCTAAAGCCCCATACCAAATAGCACCAGCTGAACTGAAGGAGTTGCAGATGCAGTTGCAGGAATTATTGGAAAAGGGGTTTATTCGCCCAAGTGTTTCACCTTGGGGTGCCCCAGTATTGTTTGTCAAGAAGAAGGATGGCAGCTTATGTATGTGCATCGATTACTGGGAATTAAATAAGCTAACCATTAAGAACCGGTATCCATTGCCACGCATTGATGATTTATTCTTGTTGATGTCTTAGATCCATGGCACAATCAAGTAAATGAGGCTTGGAATGTGTGGAAAATGAAGTGGGAATCACCCTATTGGGGTTCCAAGAGTTGGAATGGAAGAAAGAAGGAAAACAACAAAATCCGAGAGAACCGATGGGTAAGACTGATAGGTGCTTGACTAGCCGATGAGACCTACCAGTTACACCTGCCCCCTTGGGTTCTACCGATGGGTAAGACCGATGGGTTACTGACCCACCGATGTGACCTACCAGTCACCTCTGACCCCTCTGGTTCTACCGATGGGTGCCTGACCCGCTAGTATGACCCGCCAGTCTAGGCAGACTGCACAGATGGATTCTCCTACCCACCTGTATGACCCACCTGTAGCTCAAATGAGCTCTGATTGAACTCAAACTTGCCAACAACCTTCTTCACACTATTATACGTGTCATGTCTACATCCTACGTCAATTATAATCCCGACTTGGACACATTTCTAAACCCTTTATCCATGCTAGGTTTCAAGAAACTCATCTTCTCACTCCGAATCTTACCTGTACCGCGAGTGCTGATTCTTCTACGAAAATAAGTAAGTGGGGAGAGGACTTTGATCTTAATTTTTTGAGTGTTTTTGGCATCCTATGCATTCACAGACTATATTGATATTTCGATTTCCATTCTCATACATATGATTAATGAATGAATGGTGCATTTAGAACGAAACATGTACATCTTAAATTCTATTTGCATTGTTACTTGTTTGAGATCTTAAGAATGACTTTATCATGTGATGATTATGATGCCAGTTTACCGAAAATGTGTGGGATTTTTAGATTAGATGCCGTAGCCGGCTTGGATATAAATGCATTGATATACCGTGGAATGGGACACGAAAGTATTATGTAGTTGTCTTATCTCATGTAGGAGCATGTGGTTAGGATTTCATATACCCTCATGCTACGACCCTTTTCAACATAGGTTTACATGTTGGGTTATCACTAGGGGGAAGCGTCAGTCACAGACTGTCGTGGTGTTTAGAAGTATGCCTGGCTGATCATTAGGACAATTGGAAACCTTGGTGATATATTCAGATGGGCAATCATACTACTTTAATTTTTGCTGTGGTTTGGCCACAATTTACTTTTATGCTATAGTTCAGCGACGATTTACATTTTTGCTATGGTTCAGCTATGATTTATTTTTTTGAGCGCTCACAGTGGGCCTTCTCCAACATCCCTACAGGCGTATCACGGGATGGAGAACGCATCTCAAACCTAGGGCATACGCGCACTGTGGATTTGAGTAGCACGTTACCTATGACCTAGAATGTTTGTTTAGGTGAATAGGAATAAAATGAATCGCATGCATATAGGATCATTTGATTTCAATTACTTGTGTGTGTATTTCTTTCCATTTACTAAGCTAATGAGCTCGCCCCTCGTGTACACAGCTTTTTAGATGATTTTGTAGGTTACTCCATAGAGGAGCCCGTGTTGGGTCCCATTGACGAGACACCAGTGGGGCGGTGGGTCCCTGAAGAACTCGAACACGGTGAAGGTTGACTATGTGAGGGTTGTGTTGCAGGGCAATAGTGATGAATTCTATTGACTACACTCCTTTTTTATTCTTTTGGTATATTTTTCCTTTTATGCTCTTGATATTTAAATTGTTATTTCTTTTGTAAATATCATGCCTACGGCCCACATGTAATTATACTATGTATAACAATTTGGGTATCAAGAGTATATGGAGAATTATCGATAATTATTTATGACAAGACTTCCGTTGAACTGGAATATTACATTTCCTAATTACTAGTGGCTTGCTGTGCTGTGGTTACTGTGTCTGATGATCTTAGTGGTTTTGGGTTACCCGGAGAGAACCCAGTCACCAGTCTGGTTCTATGTGAACGGGGCATGACAATGGTGGTATCAGAGTGCGATGCTCTAATCACACCCAGCTGGCAAGGATAAATTCTTAGAAACTCAAAGATAGGCAAGGGGTTGGGGAAAAACTATAAAAGACTTCAAATTAAAATTTACAAGTACACAAAACTTAAAAATTTTGCCATGATGCATTCGTAAGTTAAGAGTACCAAAAAGCTACGTACATGAAACAATATTTCACAACCACAGAAAAAATTCCATACGCAACATAGAATTCACGACATAATTACATCCATGAGTCTCTCTACACACTAGAGAGCTATTCCAATAATGTTAGACAAGAAGAGAATAGAAGAGAAAGAGGGAAAAGAAAATAGGATTCCCAAAATTACAACTCATATGATGGAAAAGAGAAGGAAAGAAAAACAATAGTCTTATTAGTCCTCATCATCAATGTCATCCAAGTCGATTACCTCCTCCACCTGTTCTCTTGAGTTAATACCCAAGCAGCGATCATAGTAGTCGAATCGATGGTTCACCAAATCTATGTCATCCTAAAGATGCCTAAGACTCGTCGCCATGTCCCTAGAGGCTAAGTCCATGGCGTGGTCTATATCGTCGATGTCTATAATCGTGCTCACCTGGGTTTCCTTCATAGCTGCCTGCCCTATTAGGAGCTTCTCTTAACCCTCCTGTAGTGACTTTAGTCCATCCATTAAGCCCTAGAAGTCAAAGGCCCCACCTGGAGGTGGTGGAACTACTCTGAGGGGGACCTCATCCTCCATCTCCACATCCATCCCTATATCCTCCTCCTCCTCGGGGATATAGTCCTCATCATCCTCCTTATTGTCGCCACCCTCCTCCTGGGCTACCTCCCCACCACTGGCTCCATCACATGGAATATCTCCATCTTATGCAAGATGCGTCGGGAAAATCGGTTCGAGAGGGCACTACCCACTTCACCCTCAAGGTCAACATAAAAGTGCTCAAAAATCTTAGTAAGTGACCGAGTGTAGGGGTAGTTACCGTCTATAGGATGGGCAGCATGGTACACCATCGTCTTCATGATCACATATAGAAGGCACAAGCATGGAGGACCATCTAATGCAGTGTAGAGGCAATAGGCCACACAATTAAATATGAAGTTCACATAGTTCCGGTGCCCAGCATGAGGAAGCAAGTTGAACTGAGCCAGGCGACTGAAAACTAGAACCTCGGCATGATAGGAAGTCTTGGACTCTGGTCGGACCTCGCTACCATAGATGGTCTAGTAGATGTGCCTCTGGAAGCTCTCGCTCATATGGGACCCAAGGCCCTACCCCTTAGAGGGAAATAGTACCACGAACCCTCCAGTGAGATGCCCAGGATCTCCGCCAGTAGATCAATGGCAAGCTTGATGTTCCTACCCTTTTACCCGGCTAGTAAGGTTGTACATCCTATCATCATAAACCACCTCCAAGTTGCAATAGAACAGCCTCACGAAGTTGGAATAGCTGTGACGGTCAAAGGATAACATGGATTGCCAACCAAGGGTGGTGAATCGCTCAAGTAATCGAACTAAAACGAAGTCCTCCAATACAACATGGGTCTCTTCTTGAATTCGACCCAAGAGTGTGCAGCCTTAAGACTACAAAACACACTGTCATCATAATCCTCAAACTCCTCGGTTAGGTCTCTAGCCAGTCGAGCCCAAGAAGCAAAGGAGCTGAAAGCAGAACCCCTCTTTCTTCTGCTAGAAGCTTGCCTGCTTTTGGATGAGGAAGCTACTCCCTTGCCCTTGCGAGACGACATCCTGAAAGGTGGGAAAAAAGAATGTAAGAAATCGATAAAGGACCAAGCGGAAATAGTAAAAGAAAAGGGAATAGTAATGAATAAGGCAATATGCTCTTAAGGAAATGACTAGTGGAAAAAAAAATTTGACACAACCCATTGCAAGCAACATAGAGTGGGCAACGCATGTAGCATGACAACTGAGGGAATAGAACCCAACGAATATAATGTCAATGTTGAAGTGGAGCTACATATAGATGGTAATTGGAAAAACCATATGTGGATAAAAGGAACATCATAGAAAGTTCAAAACTTGATACAATACATTAATAAATACAAGAGATGAAAGTACTTATCTAAGTTATAGAAATGTGAGCATTGGCAGATTTTTCGAAAGAAGAAAAAGGGGAAACTTATAAAGAAAAGAACATAAACCTAGCATACCCAAAGTGTTGAGGAAATTCTTGGCAATGACATAAGGAGAAAGGATTAAATTCATGAGAATGTATGTAATTTGGCATATTGAGGTCAAACAAGTGAAAGCCCCAAATTTCCTAAGAACAAAATAACCTAGAAATGGGGTTAAACTCATGCCAAGAGTGGAAAGTGGAGCATATGTACAATGTAGCATTCCTACTACTAATGTATAACCAAATATGAATGTATAGACTCATTCAATCCTACATTGTGGAAGGAAGAAAAGGAAAAAGGGGAAAACCCTAAAACAGTAAAGATTTTGGGAAAAAATTAGGGATTTCAGTTCATAGAGATGACATATGTGATGATTAGAGACAAGAAACAACAAAGAAACAATCAATCCACATACTACATTCAATTCATTTTGAAGAAATCAAAGGAAAATGGAGTTTTTGAGATATTGAGCAAAGCAAATAAAAATCCCAAAAAGAAAGAAGTAAACCCTACTTACTTGAGGTTGACTGGAGTATAGAGACTGCAGATCCAAGGGACAGGCGTGAGTAGGGCTAGAAATGGTGCTCTTGGACGCTCCTTGGGTGCCTTGGGTGATTTGGAGAAGAGAAGAAGAAGAAGGAAATGAAAGATTTTGAAAATGTGGGCTTTTTTGCCCTTAAAACAGAATCCACAACAAGGCCGGTAGGTCATAAAAATGACCCACCCACCGGTATGGGTTTTTGGGCCAAAAATTCCCAAATTTTTGGGGATTTTATTTTTAAACCTTGTAAACCCCTTCTATGAGAATAATGAGTTGGTGAGAAGTTAAATTCTATGCATGCCTATGTGAAATGAGTATAATCCCATAAGGAACGCAATGTGTGATATGCGTGCTATGATGATGAAGTGCATTATGATTGTAAAATGGGAGGCATAATGTGATTTTCTCTTATGCTTACATGAAGTGAATGTGAAACTAAATTGTATCAAATCTTGATGCAATCTAGGTACAAAGCATCATGGTACGTACTAGATCTTGCAGTAATGCAAGAGGGGCCCCACGTGGTTCCCGTCCTGTTGGACAACCACCCAACCCATGGGAACCTCGACCATGGGTGAGTCTTAGACAAGAAGATATAGTTGAGGGCTCACCTACACCTGAAATTCTGGATCCTTCCTATTATTACTCCCAATGATATTGCGGCTCTTATCTAACAGTCTCAACAAGCTTTCCAGTAACAACTACTCCAACAACAACAAACTTTCGTGAATGTTGTATAGCAACAGTTGTACCCTATATACATGGGTCAACATCCTCGTGGGGTACCTTTCCCACAAGAACCTCTTATTGTACCTAGTGTTGGAGTACAATCGGGGGGTGCTTCTCCTCGAGCACCACCTATTGAGACACAAGGGAGTGCATTACCTGCAGTACCACCACAGGACCAGCCTGGAGGTACTCCACCTAGGGTTACTCCATGGTTTCCTCCTGATAGTACTCCTCCATATATGGTGCCTCCCCCAAACCAGTATTATCCAGCAAATCCTCTATACTATCCACTGGCTACCACTACTGCAAGGTAGGTGGAATCATTTAAGAGGCACTTGCCACCTATTTTCACCAAGGTGGGTAGTGATCCTCTAGAGCCAGATCGGTGGATCCAAGAAATGGAAAAGATATTCAAGGCGGTGGAATGCACAGAACCTTAGAAACTCATCCATGCTAGGTTACAATTAAGAAATGAAGTTGATTCATGTTGGAAGGCTTCTAAGCCTATCTTGTTGGTAACCCATCCGGAACCAACATGGGAACTGTTCAAGGAATTGTTCCTACCGAATTATTACCCCTCAAGCTTTAGAGATCGTAAAGAGACTGAATTCTAAGCTTTGACTCAGGGAAATAAGTCTGTCCTTGAGTATCAATAGCAATTTGAGGAATTATTTTACTTTGGCCCTCCACACATGAAAACAGCAGAGGAAAAAGCAAAGAAATTTTTGAAAGGGATAAAAGTATTAGTGGCACAATTTTGGGGGCTATGAACTTGACTAATTTTTCTCAGATTGTCCAGAAGGCCAAGACTATACAAGACAAGTAGAAGAGAGTGTCTTCCACTACACCTAGAATATGGAAGAGGTCCAATCCCTACGCAAATTCAAGCAACCCGTACAAGAGCTTCTGTGGGCCATATAATTATGGTCTCATATCAACAGCCCTATAGATCATCGGGTTACATGTCCCGACCAGCCAGTAGATCGAGTACTACCTCTTTCCACCAGAACACAAGCATGGTGCTTATGGCCCCAGTGCCACCTTGATCTCCTACCACATAGAGCTAGATACAGAGGGCACCAGTACTAGTGCTAGCCTCTCAGAACAGGTGCTATGTTTGCCATTCACTTGGGCATTTTGCAAAGGATTGCCCCTACAGGCCAACTGTGGTGCAAAGTCAACCTCCTATTTATAGACCCACCTTGAATTAGGGTGGTTCACCTTAAGGAATAATGTATGCATTATCAGCTGAAGAGGTTGAGGCAAGCCCCGATGTTATGGCAAGTACCCTATCTATCTTGAGAATGTCAACTTATGTATTATTTGATTCTGGTGCATCACATTCTTTTATATCTAAAAGATTTTCTAGTAAGATTGATGCGACATCTAGGACTTTAGAAAGTAAATTGATTGTTAGCACACCTACGGGTAAGGTAACACAGTTGAATGAAATGTACTGGCTATGTTCCGTTGAGATAGGTGGGAAGAAGTTGGATGCTCAACTTATTAAGTTTAATATGTAGAATTTTGATGTTATATTGGGCATGGATTAGTTATCGACTCACCAAGCAAATGTCATGTGTGCCGAAAAGAAAATTAAATTGGTGAGTGATGATGGTGAAGAGCTGGTGTATCAGGCGGATAAAATAAAACGACCTAGAAAGATTCTTATCTCTGCATTACAGGCGGAAAAGTTATTGGAAGATGGATGTCTAGGCTACCTAGCTTCAGTACAAGATGTAAAAGAAAAAATCAAACCATTAGAAGAATTAAATGTAGTTAAGGAGTTCGCCTGATAGGGAGTTAGAGTTTGCCATTGATTTGGTTCCCAGAGCAGCACCAGTATCTAAAGCTCCATATAGAATGGCACCACCCAAATTAAAGGAGTTACAGACTCAGTTATAGGATTTTTTAGAGAAAGGGTTCATACGCCCAAGTGTTTCTCCTTGGGGTGCCCCAATTCTATTTGTCAAGAAGAAGGATGGGAGTTTGCATATGTGCATCAATTACTGGGAATTGAACAAGTTGACCATCAAGAATTGGTATCCATTGTCGCCCAAAGATGATCTTTTCGATCAATTGTAAGGCGCTAAAGTATTCTCAAAGATCGATCTTAGATCCAGTTATTACCAGCTCAAGATAAAGAGTAGTGATATACCCAAGATGGTTTTTAGGACCCGATATGGGCATTATGAATTCCTAGTGTTGTCTTTTGGGTTAACCAATGCACTAGCAGCCTTTATGGATTTGACGAATCGATTATTTTATGATGTTCTTGATAAATGGGTCATCAGTTTCATCAATGACATCTTGATATACTTGAAAATAAAAGAAAAGCATGCACAACACTTGTGAATGGTACTTCAAAGATTGAGAGAACAACAGTTATATGCAAAATTCAGCAAGTGTGAATTCTGGTTGAAACAAGTTGGATTCTTAGGGCACATAGTGTCTGAGAATGGGATCAAAGTTGACCAGGGGAAGGCAAAAGCAGTCGTAGAGTGGAATGCTCCCAAGAATGCCACCAAAATCAAAAGTTTCTTGGGATTAGCAGGCTACTATCAATGGTTCATTGAGAATTTTTTCCGAATCGCTACACCAATGATCAAGTTGACTAGAAAAGGGGTAAAATTTGAATGGTCAAAGGAGTGTGAGGATAATTTTCAAGAACTAAAGAAACGATTAGTGTCAGCCCCAGTACTGACGATACCAGAAGGTACTGGTGGGATGACAGTCTACGCGGATGCCTCCAGAATTGGGTTAGGTTTCGTTCTTATGCAACACGGCAATGTAGTGGCCTATGCATCTAGACATCTAAAATAATATGAGAACTATCCCTCTCATGATCTAGAATTGATGGCAATTATCTTTGCCTTGAAGATTTGGTGCCATTACTTGTATGGGGAAAAGTGCGAGATATTTAGTGATCATAAAAGTCTCAAGTACTTCTTCACACAGAGGGATCTGAACATGAGACAGAGAAGATGGCTAGAACCTATGAAAGATTATGACTGTGGAATACAGTACCATCCAAGTAAGGCTAATGCAGTGGCTGCTACACTGAGCAGGAAAGCTCAAACTATATCACTTGCTTATTTGGCCACCAACCCACAGCTTAAGCAAGAAGCCATGTTAATGGATAAGATGATTTTGAATGAGGGATCTACCTTAGAGCTTGATCAGTAGCCTAAGGATATTAAGTAGTTAACCCTATTTCTGGCAGCCCTACAGGTGCAACCATCCATCAGGTATGAAATAATCATGAAACAACCTACGGATCCTGACTTGCAGAAAATCAAAATTAAAATCCAAAAGCATTGGATGGATGATCCTGACTTCACAATAGCCGATGATGGAGCACTATTGTTTCAAGGCAGATTTTGTGTACCCAATGGCATGGGGATCTAAGACAAGACAATTAAGGAAGCATATAGTTCTGAGTACACGCTTCACCCCAAAAGCATCAAGATGTACAAGGATCTTAAGCAAAGTTATTGGTGGCCAGGGATGAAGATCACAGTAGCCCTATATGTTGCACAGTGCCTTACGTGTCAGAAGGTCAAGGCAGAGCGACATCGGCCATATGGTACTCTTCAACCACTTCCAGTATTGGAATGAAAATGGGATATGATTACTATGGACTTTGTCACCGGGCTACCCCGTTCACCCAAGGGAATGGATGCAATTTGGGTGATAGTTGATAGACTTACTAAAACTACCCATTTTATTCCAATCAAGACTACCTACTCCATGGGTAAGCTAGCACAACTTTACATGGAGAATATTATTCGCTTACAAGGAGTATTTATCAGTATTGTGTCAGACAAAGATCCAAGGTTTACATCTAAATTATGGAAGAGCCTCAAGTATGCCATGGGAACATAGGTGAATCTAAGCATTGCTTTCCATCCATAGACTGATGGGCAATCTGAATGGACCATACAAATATTAGAAGACATTCTCAAGGCATGTGCAATGGAAATGAGTGGCAGTTGGGAAGAAAACATACCCCTTATGGATTTTACGTATAATAATAGCTATCAAGCCATGATCGGAATGGCTCCATATGAGGCGTTGTATGGCAGAAGGTGCAAAACTCCCTTATATTGGGATGATGTAGGAGAATAATGAATGCTTGGGGCGAAGATGATAGATGACTTACAATAAAGTTGATGTGATTCGCGAGAAAATCAAGGTAGCCCAATCCTGTCAAAAGAGCTATGTGGACAACTACAGAAAAGACATTGAATTCCAAGAATGGGAGAAAGTGCTTCTGAAAATCTCTCCTACCAAGGGCTTGCACAGGTTCCACAGGAAGGGCAAGTTGAGCCGAGATATGTTGGCCCATTTGAGATCTTAAAACGGGTTGGCTCAATAGCAGACATGTGGCCCTTCCGCCATCTTTCAGCAACGTGCACAATGTGTTTCATATTTCAATGCTAAAATGGTATGAACATGATCCATCACACATGCTAGCCATGGAACCAGAGTACTTAGAGGTTGATATGACTTATGAGGAGCAACTTGCTGAAATCTTGGACCGGAAGATAAAGACTCTTTGCAATAGATCCATCACTTTAGTAAAGGTGCGATGGGCCAATTGTTCACTTGAGGAAGCGTCCTGGGAGAAGGAAGCCGACATCCAGGCTAAATATCCTCATCTTTTTAGACTACCAAGTAACTTCAACTTCGAGGAAGAAATTTTTAAAGAGGAGGGGTAGATGTAGAGCCCTACTCTTTAAACCCGATTTATTGATTAGTTGGTTCGGTTTGGTCTTGCAGGGTCTGAATTGGAACGGGTTGATGCCGGTGCCTTGTGGTACATGTAAGGCAAGGATGATGTCAAATCTGGGGTGGCTGGATGAGATTGAGTTCGTACCCGAGATGATCCGCACACCTAAGCCGTGTCCTTGCACATATCACAAGGCCATGTATGAATAGGAAATGTACGCTATCGTATTGAATGATAGGAACTTGGTCCACAACATGTGGTGAGAGTGAAGTACATATTAAGACTCCATTTTCCTCCAAAATATAGCAAGATTGGCTTGTTTGGCCAACTGGTGGGTGTCACTGGTAGGTGCGAGACCACCAATGTGACCCACCTATTGGGGTATTGTGGACCCCAACATGTCAGGCTTAGATGAGCATGTGTGTCTCAATCTCCCCATTGTAATGAGGTCTTGTATGCTCGATGGTGTTGGCTACCTCCCCTGGAAACGCGATTTAATGCCATTCAGTCCATAAATGGACAAAACCAAACGGACCTTAGAAGATATTTATAACACTAGGGTATAAATAGCTTCATAACATTCTCTCCCTCATTTATGGTTTTCAGCAAAGTGGGTGAGAGGAGTAAATAAGAGGGAGAAAAGAGGAAGAAGGAGAGAAGGAAGAGGAAGGGGGCTCACCCCTTGATCTCGGAGCCACACCTCGCCTTTTCGTTGCTGGATTAGTGTCTGGTGACTTGAGATCATCATTTTGAGGTAAGTAACACCATGAACCTTGATATTTGATGAAACCCTCTTTGTATATGTTTGAATATAGAGGATAATGAATCCATTATGTGATTTTCTTAAAGTATTTGAGGAGGAAAACAAAGATTTGGTGATTATTGAAGTGGCACTTGAGTTTGGGAAGAGGATTCCAAGTTTTTGGGGTTTTTCCAAGTAAAGGTATGATTTCTTCCCCCAAATCTTGTTGATGTCTTAGATCCATGGGACAATCAAGTAAATGAGACTTGGAATGTGTGGAAATGAAGTGGGAATCACCCTATTAGGGTTCCAACAGTAGGAATGGAAGAAGAAGGAAAATAGCAAAATTTGAGAGAACCAGCAGGTAAGATAGACGGGTGCCTGACCCGTCGATGAAACCTACCAGTCACACCTACCCCATTGAGTTCTACCGGTGGGTGGCTGACTTACCGGTGTGACCTACCAGTAAGACCTGTCCCCTCGGGTTCTACCGGCGGTGCCTAACCCTCCTGTATGATCCGTCGGTCTGCCTAGACTGCATAAGTGGGTTCTCCTACCCACCTGTAGCTCAAATGAGTTCCGATTGAACTCAAACTCGCTAACAACCTTCTTCACGCTATTTTACGCATCATTTCTATATCCTACGTTGATTATATTCCCGACTTGGATGCATTTCTAAACCCTTTATCCTTTCTAAGTTTCAAGAAACTCATCTTTTCACTCTGGATCTTACCTGTACCGCAAGTGTTGATTCTTCTATGAAAATAGGTACATGGGGAGAGGACTTTGATCTTAATTTTTGGAGTGTTTTTAGCATCCTATGCATTCACAGACTATATTGACATTTCGATTACTATTCTCATGCATATGATTGATGAATGAATGGTGCATTTAGAATGGAACATGTTACATCTTAAATTCTATATGCATTGTTACTTGTTTGAGATCTTGAGAATGAATTTATCATGTGATGATTTTGATGCCGGTTTACCAAATATGTGTGGGATTTCTAGATTAGATACCATAGCCGGCTTAGACACAAATGCATTGGTACACCATGGAATTGGACACGAAAGTACTATGCAGTTGTCTTATCTCATGTAGGAGCATGTGGTTAGGATTTCATATACCCTCGCTCTACGATCCTTCCCAACAGGGGTTTATGTGTTGGGTTATCACTGGGGGGAAGCGTCGATCGTGGACCACCGTGGTGGTTAGAAGTATGCCTAACTAATCATTAGGACAGTTGAAAACCTTGGTGATATATTCAGAGGGTCAATCATACTACTTTTAATTTCTATTGTGGTTCATCCATAATTTACTTTTATGCTGTGGTTCGGTCACGATTTACATTTTTATTGTGGTTCGGCCATGATTTACTTTTTTGAGTGCTCATGGTGGGCTTTCTCCGACAACCCTATGGGCATATCACGGGATGGAGAATGCATCTTGAACCCAGGGGATACATGCACTGTGGTTGTGAGTAGCACATTACCTATGACCTAGAATGTTTGTTTAGGTGAATAAGAATAAAATGAATCTCATGCATATCTGATCATTTGATTTCGATTGCTTGTCTACGTCTTTCATTCCATTTACTGAGCTAGTGAGCTCACCCCTCATGTACACACCTTTTAGATGATTTTGCAGGTTATTCCGTAGAGGAGCCAGTGTCGGGTCTCACTGAAGAGACCCCAGTGGGGGATTGGTGGGTCCCTGAAGAACTCGAACACGGTGAAGGCTGCCCGTGTGAGGGTTGTGTTGTAGGCCAACAGTGACGGATTCTATTGACTGTACTCCTTTTTTATTCTTTTGGTATATTTCCCCTTTTATGCTCTTGATATTTAAATTTTTATTTCTTGTGTAAATATCATGCCTAAAGGGCCCACATGTAATTATACTATGTATAACAATTTGGGTATCAAGAGTATATGGGGAATTACTGGTAATCATTTATGACGAGACTTTCGTTGAACTAGAATATTACATTTCTTGATTACTAGTGGATTGTTGTGCTATGGTTACTATGTCTGATGATCCTGGTGGTTTTGTGTTACCCAGAGGGAACCTAGTCACTAGTCTGATTCTACGTGAACTGGGTATGACAGTGGGTTTGTGCTCGCGGGGCCGCATGTCTGCTGGGTGGGGGTGTGGGCATGGGCTTGTGCCTACGAGGCCGTCGGCCTACTAGGTTGGACTAGCTGGCATCATGGCAGGCTAGGTTCATGGTAGGCTGGGCGCATGGTAGGCTGGCACGCGTGTGGGCTGGCCTGTTGGCCAGCATGCGTAGCGCGTGTGGTTTACAAATTTTTCTTGTGACGATCATGGGAGATCCGTTGGTCTATTTTGACATGCCATATATCATCGGAATCGTACTTTCAAGCACTATCCATCCGTACGGTCATCTTGATCAGATTCCTTTGTATATAAAAATTTAAAATTGGACCCTCTTCTCTCCCGCGTGAGGGTTTCTAGGGTTTCAGGTCCGGGAGTGTTTTCGGGTTATTTAGGTAGATAGGGGATGAGTTTTAGGGTGTTTCGGGTAGGTAGGGGATTTTTCCAAGTTTCCAGTGGGACTGTTCATGTGCACGACATACGTAAGTGAAAATGTAATTTTTCAGAGATGATCGCGAGAAGTCTGTCGGTCTGATTTTGACATGCCATATATTTCTGGAATCGTATTTCTGAGCACTATCCATCTATGTGGTCATCTTGACCAGATTCCTTCATATATAAAAAGTCAAAATTGGACCCTCTTCTCTCTCACGTGGGGGTTTCCAGGGTTTCAGGTAGGGGAACATTTCCATTATCATCTCTATTGGTCAGAAGCCATAAGTCACGTCCAAGATCCATATTTCATCATAGCCAGAGGAGGGTAAAAAAATGGGTATCTACAGAATGCCCCTCTTTGGCCGAGGCTTGTGCCAACAGCCGAAGGGCAAAGAAAAGGACGACCACATTTTGTCACCCGAAGCATGTATTCCTGCCATCTTACTCATTTATGATGGAGTTAAAAAATGCAACAGATAATATCTCTTTAACTACTTTATAGTTGAGAACTTACCTACGCTGCTGATGACCAGAAAGAAATTTGATCCTTTTCAATCCTATTATGAAATATTGAACTAACATTTTGCAGAGATTTGAGCTCTCCCTGTAGAAAATGTTAGTACCTGAAATATGTTCTTCTTAGGATGGACTTCCATCCGCTAGTCCTAGGGATTCATCTTTGTAGAGATTTGAACCCTCCCTACAGAAGATGTCAATACATGAAAAATGTTCTTCCTAGGTTGGACTTCCATACTAGTCCTAGGAGTTGATCCATCATTTACAGAGATTTGAGCCCTCCATGCGAAAGATGTTAGTACTTGAAAAATACTCTTCCTAGGCTAGACTTCCATCCACCAGTACTAGGGATTTGGTCTTCCAGGCAGGTTCTTTCGATCCGGTGCTATCTGGTCTTCTAGGCGGGTTCTTTCGAATCGGGCTGGGCTATCTGGTCTTCCAGGCATGTTCTTTCGAACGGGACTGGGCTATCTGGGACTGGGTCAATGAGATTGGACCATTGGGTTTAAGCCCCTGGTTCTTAATCATTTGGGTCTTGAACTTTTGGTTTTTGATTTGGAATCTTTGATCTTTGCTTTTTATTTGAATTTCGATGCTTGATTTGGAATCTTGATTTTTGGATTTTTTGAATTGAATTTTTATGTTCGATTTGGAATCTGTATTTTTTTATTTTTTTACTTGAATTTTGATGCCTGATTTGGAATCTTTTTTTTTATTCTTGATTTTTTACCAATAAAATTTGACCTTTACTTTCTTCTTTTTCATGTGATATAATTTGCAACTACTACCAAAATAATTTTGAATTTGGTATTAAGAAACTTTGATTTGCACCTTGGATTTGGAATCTAATTTTTTTTTTGAGAAAATGAATTTTTTCCTATAAAATGGTCCCCCTTCCTTGTCCATTTCTCATTCTAACTTTGCTGAGTGAAGGGAGTGGGCTTGAGTTTCTAGAGCCTTCAAGTTTTTCTTGAAGTTCTCCTTCTTATTCTTGAAAATCTTCATCTTACTCTTGAAGATCTTCATCTTGTTTTTGAAGTTCTTGAAGATCTTCATCTTGTTCTTGAGGGAGGAGTCATTTGAAGAATTTGATATTCTTGCGGGCTTTTGTGCAAATTAGAAAACTTTCTTGGGCTTCTTTCAAAATGGAAAACTTTCTGGGGCTTCTTTCGAATTGGAAAAATTTTTGGGGGTTCTTGCAATTTTTGAAAATATGGTTGAAAGAAGAAAGAGAAAGACTTTGGGAGAGATCTAGCTGGAGAGTTGCAGCAGTTCTTCCCATAGGGATGAGGGCCTGGCTGCTTGGTACTCCGGGCAGACTCTTCAGAATAGTCGGAATCACATCAGCAACTCCGTATGGGGTTCTTGGGTAAGTCTTTTCAATTCAATCATTATTTTGACCATCTTTTATTCTTGTTTTGCTTTTCTTTTATCTTTTATGTTGTTTTTGCTTTTTATTGTTTTTGCTCTTTCTTTTTGTGTTGTTGTTTATATATATATATATATATATTCTTTATTTCCATTAGCATGAGAGGAGGGAACCACCTACCTTGGCCTCGTATGGCCATCAAACCAGGGTTTAGTCATGGCATAAGATACTTCCTCATAGAGTGAAGGAGATGGTTGATGCACCATACTTGTGCTGGCTAGCCTTTGTAGAGACCCGAAAGTTCAATCCGGCAGTGGTGGGTGCCCTGATGGAATTGTAGTGGCCAAGCACTCATTCTTTTCATCACCCTGTTGGTGAGATCACTATCATGCCCCTATGCTTCTAGGCCTTGACAGGCATTCCATTTGGGGGTAGACCCATGACCCTACCCAGGATTCTGATTGTCAGGGAGTTTGCAGATTTGACAGGCATTGCCATTGCAGCCGGCCAGACACACATCCGTCTAGGGGAGATTAGTGTCTAATGGTGGAAATTCAGCCTGGGGGAGAACCAAAGCAATATGTCAGAGGTGGCCCATTCTTTCTTGCTGTTTTCTATGGGTCAATGCCTTTTCAGTGACCTCCGAGGGGGAGTAGATATCAGCCTGGTGTTCTTCCTCCGAGATCTTCGTACAGTAGATTCTTGGGACTGGGGTGAGGCCACCTATGCATATCTCCTGCTGACCTAGACCTGCTATCATATGGAGACAGGGGCCTCAATGGGGTAGGCTACATTCTTCAGGTAACTTTCCTTTTGTACCCATTTCCTTTCATTCATTTGGATTGCACATTCTTAATTTAATCTCTTGAAACAACCCTGGTGCTTCGAGCACGTGGGGACCATAGCTCACAGACTGAGGGACCCTCAGGCATTCTTCTTCCCTATAGCCACGAGGTGGGGGGACAATTAGGTGATCTGGGCTTGGCGCCATACTCCGGGGACCACTGCTCGTTCTCTTTTGAATGACCTCACTAAGGTATGCCACATTTGATATTAAAATTACTTTTATCTTGTGTTGTACTTACTTTTCCTTGGATTTGTAGGTCACTTGGAGACCATTCCATTGCGACGTATTTACAGATTTTAAAGGATTTGTATTGGCTAAATACTTATCAGAGAATAGAGTTCTTTTTCAAGGCATTTGGGGCCATGTCTGGTATTTGGGAGAGAGGGTAGTACCCCAGTGGTCAAATATCGAGTCACACCCCTCTCCCAGTCTTCCTCCACCCACTATGCACTGCCAAGAGATCACCCCAGCAGACGAGATGAAGCACTTGGCTGACGGAGTATGGGATGACTCTTTTCTTGACCAGGATAGGGACTACAGAGCCTTCCTTGAGGAGGAGACAGTATGCACCCCTCTTGGTCCTGATGGTCCAAGGGTATGTTGCCCCTTCTTGAGTATTTTCTTCGAATTCTTTCTTGTTTTAGTCTTAACTGATGTTCTTTTAGGGGAGAGTGCAACGTGTAGATCCTTCAACTGTTTAGTCATGTGCCAGTGCTATTGATCCTTCACAAGTAGGACCCTTAACCAGTGTAAGTGGGTCTCTTAGAGTTGCTAGCATCCCCTTTCGTGGCTTCTCTGGTTGGAATTATCCCAACGCAACCAACCCCAGTCTCCCTCATCTTCTGGAGCGGACAACAGATATAGACGCTTTCCTTGGGTTGCCCATTGATTATGACTATGTGAGTATCTGATCATCCTTCAATTAACTCTTGCCTTCCTTTGGCTAATATGCTCTTTCTCAGGTGTCCTTGGAGGTCTATTCTGAGATCAGGAGGATACATTACGGCTTCTGCGAGACAATTGTTGCCAAGGTATTTCCCACCTTCCTCTTTTTTGTTCTTTCATTCTTCTTCTTTTTTATACTTTCCTGTGTTCCTTAGGATGGAAGGATTGTCACCTTGGAGAGCCAAGTCAACTCCAATGAGCGAGAAATCACACGGTAAGACGCACTTATTCACGACATGACCCAGAGGCTAGCGTAGGCTGGACTAGCATCCGTGGGTTTCCCGGTACTCCATGGGGATGATTCAGAGTATGGTTCAGACGATGACTTTTGACCTATAGGGATTTGTTCCTATGTTTCCTCTAAACACAAACACATGTATATTTTCCTTTTTCTTTTTCCCCCCTTGTTTGTTCATCATTTTATTTAGCATCTTATGAATGAAAACTTACCTTTTGGTGCAAAGAAAATCTTTTTTTTTTTTTTTGTTTGCAATGTTCTGGCATAATCAATTCCATAACTCAAGTCATAATTAGAATAATCGGGATTACACGAGAATCCAAATACTTCCTCATTCTATTACCAAGTGAATTACATGAAAGGGGAACAATTTTCCTACCATAGATAGGATAGGTGAATAACAAGGTAGGAAGACAACTCTTGAGGTGGGTGAAAGTTAACTAACTCCTCTGGCTCCATCACCTCAAGCCCATATTGTCGGCTGATGTATGTAGGAAAATAAAAGGATGTGTGAGTCAATCCCATCAACCTGACATAATTATAGCCAGGGGTCTTCATTAGAAAATCTTCTTGTGGCCTCCCTAGGCACCTCCATACGATATCTTGTACAGTTCTTTCCTGCAGTTACTTCTCCCAATTAGTGATGAGGTCGAATTTTGAAACTTCCCTCTTATCCTGGTAGTAAAGAGCTCCGAGTGGGCTTCCTTTTAATGGCTTGGTTAACTTTAGTTTCTCCAGGAGCAAAATCTAAAAAATAGGAGGACTCCCTTGATAATGATCTAGTCTGAATTTATGGCCACAGTTCATATCATCAAATCCCTTGAGTGTTTCTACAAGAACCGTAGGGATGTTGTCACCTCTCTTCTTCAACTATTTTACTACCTCAATCAAAACGGATGGCGCACCACGTCCAGAAGTGCAGAGAACATACCGAGCTATCATGCAAAGTAAATAAGCATCCTATGATCTCTGTTGATGGATTCCTCCCATTAGTAGATATTAGATGAAGATCTGGGCCACCATCAGAATGTCGATCTTCCCATACTTGAAAAATTGCTTCGCTTCCTCTTCTTTCCATCCGAAGAAATATTGAATTTTCTCTGAATAATCTTTCTTCAAAGATGGTTGGAATGACCTACCTTTAGGTGGAGATAACATAAAAAATCGGATTTCTTCAAGAGTTGGGCAGATCTCTACTAATCCAAACTGAAATACATGCAAGTTGGCATCCCAATGTTGAGGCACCTGTTGGAGTAACTGATGATGTAATTTCACACATCCAATCTGACCGAGGAATGACCTATTCATAGATTCTAGCAATCTTGGCACCCTCATGTTCATGTCCAATATCCATTTCCTTAACGCCTCATCTAACAAGCTCATGACTTTTCCTGAAACCATCACAAACAAAAGAGATATGATGATTTATCAAAGCATTACTCATTAGCTAATGACTCAAACAAGCCTTTACCACTATTGCATCAAGCTCTTCTTTTTTGATTGATCAAGGGTGGGGAATAAACTGGTCTTGATAAACTAGTGCCAAGTGGCAATTTTCTCTTGGGGGATAGAATCCTAGATAAGAATTGATGGACCCTAGGTGAATGACAGATAATTAACAGCCTTGCATGCCAAATGGTGATTCTTGGGGGACAATCTTGGGGAAGAAGTGACAGACCAATGGCTAGATGACAGATACCGAATGGCCTTGCATGCCAAATAGCGATTCTAGGGGGACACAAACTATGATAATCTTTTAAGATACTTTGATTATTATTCGAGGAACCAATTTTTTGCCTTTATATGGTTGAGACCGCACTTGCACATGTTAAGTTGCCTACGTGTCCCTCGAAAGGAATCAAGTTTGATATAGTTCAAGGTATTCGCCCTATTAGACATAATATTTCTTGAGTTGATTCATGTTGACCAGTCCAGGTATTTCTTCGCCGTTGTGGTCTATGAGTTTCACAGCTTTGCCTGGTAAAATCTCTTTGACAGTGAATGGGCCACTCCAGTTGGGCCTGAATTTCCCTCTTGGGTCATGAATTGGGACTCTTTGTTCTCAAAGAACAAGTTCACCCACCTCTATGTGGTAGGGCTTCACTTTCTTGTTAAAGGCCCTGGCCATTCTTAGTTGATATTTCTTCAGGTTATCCATGGCTTTCATGCGCCTTTCATCGAGGAAATTTATCTCATCATGTCTGGCTTTCACCCATTCTCCTTCAGGTAGCTGACTATCAAGGATCATCCTTAGGGATGGTAACAGGATTTCCAAGGGTAGAACCACCTCAAGCCCATATACCAAAAAGAAAGGGGTGGCCCCTGTCGAGGATTGTACAGAAGTCTGGTATGCCCACAGGCAAGGGGTAACTATTAGCCCAATTCTTGTACGTTTCTGCCATTTTCTACAGGATGACTTTGATGTTCTTGTTGGAAGCATCCACTGCCCATTGGTCTGCAGCCTGTAAGTGGTAGAGCAATGTCTTCTGATACCGAACTTTGTGTAGATTTTGTTGGTCTTGCCCCAGAAATGGGATCCCTAATCTGATATCAATTCTTAAGGTACTCCATATCGGGAAATGATATTTTGGATGAATTTTCCCACCTTAACAGACGTGAGGACCACATAGGACTGAGCTTCTACCCACTTGGTGAAATAATCAATGCTACCAAGATGAACTCGTGGCCATTGGATGCCTTGGGGTTGACCTTTCCAATAATATTAATGCCCCAAGTGGAGAATGACCAAGGTGAACTGAGTGAATGCAACTCTATTGGCTGGATATGTGTGATGTTAGCAAATATCTGACACTTGTGGCATTTCTTGACAAAGTCCATACAATCTGCTTCCATTGTGTTCTAGTAATACCCCAGCCTGAGGATTTTCTTAGATAACATCTTGGCATTCATATGGGGTCCACAAAGACCTTGATGAATTTCCTCCATAATGGTTGTAGCTTGTTCTTCATCCACACACAACAACTATATTCCATCATAGGATCGCTTGTATAATAGATCCTCTTGAAGAATAAACTGGGTGGCATATCTTCTCAAAAACTTCTTTTCTCTGTCAGTTGCTTTAACTGGGTACTTCATTTCTTTGATGAAATCCACTATGCAAGCAAACCAAGACTGACCATCTATAGTGAGAGAGTTCACCGAATTCTGATAAATGGGCCTGCTTCTTTGTTCTACCAAGAATGGTTAGACCCTAGCCATAGGGTTGCATTCTACCATGGAAGCCAAGGTTGCAAGGGCATCAACAAACCTGTTGTTCTTGATTAGAAGTATTTGAACGAGATCTTCTCAAAGTGTTCAATCACCTCTTTCAGATATTCTTAATACATCTTCAACTTTACATCTCTAGTCTTCCACTTTCCCTGTGTCTGGCAGATGACGATGGATGAATTACCGTAAACCTTGATCCTTTTCACACCAATAGTGAAAGCAGTTTCAAGCCCCAAAGCACAAGCTTTATATTCGACAATATTGTTGGTATAGGGGAAGTCGAGGTAGAATAATGAAGGAAAATAAAGGTCGTCAGGAGTGACAAGCAATATTTCCGCACCACATCCCTTTTGATTGGCTGCTCCATCAAAGAATAACTACCACTCATTGACTATGTCTTCTTTCTCTATCACTACGATTCCTTCATCAAGAAAGGCATCATTCAAGGATCTTCCATCTTCTGTGGGGTGGGTAGCCAAATGATCAGCTATGGCCTGCCCCTTGATAGATTTCTGGGTAACATAGGTGATGTCAAACTCTGATAGTAAGAGCAACCAACGGGCCATCCTTCCTTTTATGGCTGGTTTCTTAAAGAGGTATTTGACGGGATCTATCCTTGAGATCATGTGCACAAGATAGGAAACCATGTAATGTCGCAACCTTTTCGTTGCCCAAATCAACGTAGCACAAGTTCTTTCCAAAGATATGTACCATGTCTCATATTCCAAGAAATTCTTGCTGAGGTAATATATGGCATGCTTTGCCCCTTCTTTCATCTCTTTATACTAGCAATAAGCCCATGGAATATTCTCCCCTGGATAAGTACAAGAGAAGAGGTTCTCCTTCAACCAGCGGTGTCAATACTGGTGGGTTCATGAGGTATCCCTTGATTTTGCCTTGATTTTTTCAAAAGCTTGTTAGCATTGGTCATTCCATTCTGTGGTCTAATCCTTCTTCATTAGCTTGAAAATTGGTTTACAAATTGTAGTCAACTAAGCTATGCATCTTCTAATATACTGGATGTGACCCAGAAATCCTCGTATTTGCTTCTCCGTCTGAGGTGTGGGCATTTCTTGAATTGCCTTGATCTTGATAGGGTCAACTTCAATACCTCTTTCACTCACCAAGAATCCTAACAACTTCCCTGTTGTTGCCCCAAATACACACTTCTAAGGGTTCAACTTCAGCTAATACTTCTTGATTCTTTCAAAGAAACGCCTTAGCGAGGGAATATACCCCTGCTGATCTTTCGACTTTACTATCATGTCGTCCACGTAGACTTCCACATCTTTGTTCATCATGTCATGTAATATGGCCGTAGCTGCTCTCTGGTAAGTTGCCTTAGCATTCTTCAGTCCAAAAGGCATCACCTTATAACAATAGGTTCCCCATAGAGTGGTGAAGGCCATCTTCTCACAATCCTCTAGGTGCATGCTTATTTGGTTGTATCTCGAGAATCCATCCATAAATGATAACAAAGCATGCCTAACTGTATTATCCATTAATACATCAATGTGAGGTAATGGGAAGTCATCTTTGGGGCTTACCTTGTTAAGATCTCGGAAGTCCACGCACATTCATACCTTTTCATCTTTCTTCGGTACTAGTACAATGTTGGCCAACCATTGGGGGTACTTCACCACTTGTAGAAACCCCGCATTCCATTGCTTCACAACTTCTTCTCTAATCTTCTCACTGTAGAAACGTAACCTTTAAATGATGTAGAACATAATGGAAAAATAGAACAAACAATGCACACAGATTTACGAGGTTCAGCAAGGTTGCCTACATCCCTGGTGAGATAAGATACTGCTTCACTATCAATGGAGAATAGGGTTAAAGCGCTTGTCCCTCACACCTCTCAGTATTGCTTGCATTACAGAGAAAGAAACCCTTACTACAAATATATAGCGGGACTGCCATCCTGCCTATTGAGGCACTACATCAGTACTCCCTAGGTTAAACTATGATGGCATACAAGACATCATACTCCAACACTCACTCCATTTTGGCCGCATTCTTTGGAGCTTCTACTTTACTGGCTTTGCCCCAGGATAAGTCAGCAATTGATGCTTCACAATGTTGGGGTCGATACCAAGCATATCCTCATAAGACCAAGCAAAAACTTTGGTGAAATCCTTCAGAAGACTAATCATCTATTCTGCTTCTTTGTCATCAAGGGTAGTGTCAATTTTTACCTCTCAAAGGCATTGGTCGGTTCCTAGATTAATAACCTGAGTATCCTCACAGATGGATTGGGCTTTATTTGGTTTGCATTGTTTTATTGATTCTTAATATTTCTTATGATCATCATTAGAAAAAGGAAGCAAGTCATACTTGGAATCAGAAATATCATTCATGAAAGGAGTAACAGACTCGACATACAAGGACTCTAGACTTTTCTTGAGAGGGGAGGTCGACATGAAATCATAAACAACAAACTCGACTACAGACTTGATAACTGGATTGATGCTTTTGTTAGGGGTATTCAGGCTAGTTGACTAAATAACATGACCAAACTTAAAGGTTTCTCCAATGCTTGTCCAGTTCAGGAGTGGTTCAGTGGCCTGATGGATGAAGAGGTGTGGCAAAGGTCTTCTTCTCCTTCTAAGAAAGTTGCTGCTATTTCTTCGGTGGCACAATGGTTCTTTTGGATAGGTGCCTACTTCTTCACGAATACCAGCTGGTCAATCTCATGCTCTTGAAAGCCGAACTTTTTGAGGGGTGAAGATTGGTGGAGACTGCTCAACCCTTTTTCTATAAAGTCCATCTTTTCTAGCCTATTGAGGGATGCCATCCCGGTGCCTCGGTCACATCTTTGACCACCTTCACGACTCTTCCCATTTCAGTTGGTTCAGGCATAGTACATACAAACCATCATTCTCTGTGCTCTTCTTTGCTTCGCATACGTACTTCTTCCTCTGAAAGGACGAGGCTTGAGTCCATGTAGCTCTTAGGCTCTTGGTTCTTGTAGGAGGGAGCAAATGTAGCGTTTCAGATGGAAGCGATAGACTCCAGGTGAGCCTTATCTTCTTTTCCCATTCTCTTTTTAGGAGGAGTTGAGGACCTGGTGCCTCCTTTGATTGGATCAATGTTGTTGGGTCACCAGAGGAAGACCCAATCTTAATTAGTGCAATTTCTGTTTTCCCAGTAATGCAACTGTCTTGGTCACTTTTATTGACTAGCACTTTCTGTTGTTCCACTTCATGAGTCACCCAATCAAACTCGTCTTGGAAAAACACTTCACATCCTGGTTGCATCTTTCCAGCGATTTCATCAAACCATGGCTGCATATTTCCACTAAAGGGGAAATCCTCTCCTTCTTTTATAAAATATCCATTGAGAGTAGGGTAGTAAGAGACGGAGATCTTCCTAGTCATCCTCAGCACTTTCTACCCCTTGGTGGTCGGAGGAGTGTATCCGAGACCATTCTTTCCTTTGTTCACTGCCAAACTAGGCTGCTTTGGAACTCCTTGATGATATTTCCCTAGCCCCATACCAAGAAAATATTGCATATTCTTCACCATTTGATTCACCGGTGGACTCTAGATGGCTTCATAGTTAGCTGGGATTTTCTCCTTTGGTGCTTCTTTGGCAATGGTTGCACAAGTTGTGTCCAATTCAAAACCACTTAGTTGGACTTCTTGGTCTTGCTCTTCCTCATTTTCAATATTGGCCAAGGTATTAACCCCTTCGGGATCTCCGGTTATGTGATCACCTTCCCTTCATGAATAAACTTTATTTTTTTATGGAGACTAAAGGACACTGCCTTCACAGGATGCAACCAAGGCCTTCCCAAGAGCATGTTAAATTCCAGTATATCAATGACTTGGAAATCAATATCAAACTTCACCAAGCCAATTTTTACAGCAAGGGTAATGATGCCAAAGATCTTCCTCTTGGTATTGTCATATGCCCGTATGGTTTGGGTGGTCAGCCTCATTTCTTCCAAGTTAATGCCAATACTCTTTGCCAATCTCAAGGCCAGCACATTCAAAGCAGATCCATTGTCAACGAGAACCTGGGGAACCACTTTGTCAAGACATTCTACTGTGATGTGGAGACCTCGATTGTGGTAGACCCCTTTGGGAAGCTTTGAATCTGAGAACATCAAGGATTGCACCGCATATGTTGCCCCTACTATATGTGTGAGATGTGCTAGATTTATCTCAATCAGCACTTGTACATTGGTGAGAGAATTCAAAACTGCTTCACGGTGTGTTGGGGATGCCATCAATAATCCCCAAATTAATATATTAGCCTAGGACTTCTTGAGTTCAGCCAAGACTTGGTTCTCTGGTTCTTTCTTCAAGCTACTGGTTTCGGCCTCATGGGACACTGACTATTCCACTACTAGAGCCTTGCCCTTGTAATCTCTCCCGCTTCAGGTCTCCATCACACTGACTGACTTCTTCATAATAATTTCTATGGGATAACGATCTTCATCATCACTATTTTTTATGGTGATTATCCCTACCATGGGATCATCCTCTTCTTTTGATTCCCCCTCCCTGCTTGGTGTGCTTGGTGTGGGAAGTCGAGGTCCTCCATAAATGTCGAGGGTCCTGGCTCACAACTTCTTGACTGCATTAGACAATTGTTAGAATGTGACGTCTACTGCTTTTGTGAATGTGTCATCTGGCCCTATTTCCTCCAAATCATTCAGTTGCTCACTATAGTAACGATCACTGATAGTTACTTCACCCAACATGTTGTCAATTTCTTCCACCCTTTCTTGCATTCTCAATGTGTTAGAGTACACTTCACACAGCTTTTCTTCCAACTCAAATGTGGAGTAGTGTTTGTCCATATAAACTTGTGTCAGCTCTCCGAATTCCTCATAATTTTCTAAATCTAATCCAGAATCGTCTCCCTCCATGCATAGGGAAGGGTAAATGCCACCTGTTGGATCAACTATTAGGTCATCACCACCAATAGCATAAACTGAGAAACATGTCGGATGTTCTGGTGAGTAAGATTCTGACTCATCATCATTGTCATTGTCCCAAGGCCCTTGGTAGTCATCCCAATCTGGATACTCATCATCCTCTTGAGAATCAGAGTCATCTCCATCATTCTTATCCTCTTCCTCATCCTCTTTATCGTCATCATCATCCTCTTCTTCACTAGTTTCCCCCTCACTTGGTTCTTCATTAGATTCTTCTGGACCATCAAATTCTCTGACATCCAAACGCTTGTAGTATTCAGAGCTTATGGACCGAAAGATTTCTATAGGGTTGGTCTTGACATCACTGGCTCACAATTGAACCAGTCTTGACTCATCATCCTCTTTGTCACTCCCTATGTGGATTAGGGAGACATGCTTTTTTATTTGTTCTCCTACTGACAATGCTATTACAGCCCTGAGGAGATCATCTATGACTTCTTCAATTACTTCTAGATTGTCCTCTGAAGATAGAGCGGGTTGAATTAGAGAAGTGGTATCACCCTCCTGGTCTTCTCTTAAAGCATTCACTGATCCTGTTAATGAGGTCATCTTTAGGGAATCTGGTAGTGCAAGCATATCCTTCCAATGGTACCCATCTGTCCATCCTTCTTTTGGGTTATATACTGAACCTTAAGAATGGGATTGGTATGAGGGTGATGAGGAATAAGAAGCGGGATGGTATGAAGATGATGTAATGTGAGACATGGGATATGAGGATTGGAGGTGATAGGATGAGGAAATTCCTTCTCCTTGAAGGTGAGGGGAAGGTTAATGATATAGCGGAGGCTGATAAAATGGTGAAGGTGGAAGGTATGGTGGAGGTTGGTAATATGGTACGGTGGATTCTTCTATTGATGAGGTAGGATGAACAATGGGAGTTCGATCTTCTCATTCTTCTTCTGATGATTCTCTTCTTTTGAGAGTCTTTATGACCCCAACCCTTTGACTAATGAGTTTCCTGTAGGCACAGGCATTCATATGGTTCTTCCCAGCTCTAGGTACAATGAGTTGAGTAGAATCACTCTCTGTGGCTTTTTCATCTAGATTGTTCAAATGATCAAGAAGTGGATTAGTGTTGACATTGGGAGGTTGCTTGACCTTAACCTCAATGGTTCCGTTGTCTACTAAGTCTTGGATCGCATGTAGGAAACCTATGCATCTTTCAGTGGTGTGCCCTTTCTGAGTATGGTAAGCACAATATTCATGATCCCTATACCAAGCTGGAAGAGGGTTGCTGATCACTCTTGCAGCCACTGTCCCTAGTAATCCTTATTTCTTTAATTTCTCATACACTGCTGTCACAGGCATTCCCAAATTAAAAAACTACCTTCTTGGATGAGGGACCTTCTGAGAGGGTGCATATGCTTGTATTATCAATGGTTGTGAAGAAGTGGTTGGTGGGCCTGATTATTGAACTCCACTCACCATATTAGTTTTTGGACTCTTTCCACATCCGACTCTGGTGTTCTTCCCTACATCTTAGGAGGATCCTTGACACTGGGCTTCCCTTAGGATTCTATTCTCCACCCGTGTGCCGGTGGCTATTATGGCATCAAAAGTTTATAGAAGTTGATAGTAAAGAACATCATAATAGGGCTTTGACAAGTTCTCTATTAGCATCTCCACCTGCTCTGCTTCTGAAGGCCGATCTGCCATCTTGGCAGCCTTATCCCTAAACCTCATCAAGAAGGTAGTGAATCCTTCTCTAGGTTGTTGCCTTAAAGTCTCAAGCTCTCGTCGTTTCACATCCACTTCGGTGTTAGATGAGTACTGTTTGATGAAGGCTTTCACTACTGTTGCCCAATTTTGAGTTTGGGATGACTCCAACTGTGTGAGCCACCTTAGTGCTGGTCCCGATAGGGTTAGCATGAAGGCTTGCTCCATCTGGTTATTTGCAAGTTGCCATGACTTGGCGATGCTAAGAAAAACTTTGAGGTGAGCCTTGGGGTCTCCTGACCCATCAAACCTATCTGTCTGCCATTTGAATTTTTTGGGAATTCATACCCTAGAGAAGAAACTCATTTCCTCTGAATTCAGTATTTGGCCTTCTGAGCTTTTTCCCACTCGAATCATGTTCTCCAGCTTCTCTAATTACTCTCTAAGTTTACTTTCTTTCTCTGTCTCTGGAGGCTCAATGTAGATGTGTGCTACAAATTCCTCTTCCTCATCCTCAATCATTACCCTAGGAGGAGGAACCCTAGAGTAGGTTCTCTGTTGACTATTTGGACGGGTAGGTGAGGTTCCTCTCTGGACGGTTGGCCTAACTTGGTCCGATTCTCATGAGTCAACTCATGAAGAGTTCCCATTATAACTTGTAGCTCCACTCTGATCCACATCTCCCATAGCCGGTGCTAACTCACTCCTGGGATCAGTTCTGGGAGGATTCTGAAGTGCATGCAATATGTGAGCTATCCCTCTCTTGACTTCAGCCATTTCTATTTGTAAGGTCTCCACTGGAAGGATGATTCAGAGTCATGTGGATCCATGCTAACTAGGCTATAATCACTCGGTAGTAGACAATCTCAGAGAGATGACGGAGGTGATACTGGACTTAGGCGAGTCAGCCGATTACCCTGACATGTCCAAAGGGACCGCAGAGAATATTTGAGGTGTGGAATTTTTTCTGAACCAAAAGTGGCTTATTTTATGATTCTTGAATTCCCAACCCCTTGTTCACACATTTACTAAATTAACGACAAATGATTCATCCAAAGTTAATCCATTTAATGATAGCGGGTGGATAGGGTTTGATGGCCCTAGTCCACCCAATGTCATAAGTGGGGGATTCATACAAATGGCTTGTCGAGAATATTCCTATAAGACATTCCATGTAATAAATTCATGTTTTTCTTGCTCTTTTTACCACTAGGTGTCCTTCCTCTTGATTTTCTCGGGACTTCTGGGACTTGACGTGACTCTGACGGGATTGCCCTTGAGTCACGTATCTGGACTTTTTCCTTAAAGAGAAGGGACACCTTCTATCCGAAACCCACTTAGGAAAGTAATTCTTTATGATGGGAATATAATGTAGGAATGTTCCTTTTCAAGATCGCAAACAAGTTCTACAATTAGCTTGTGGCACTCCTAGCTTCTTCATCTATTTTCTACATGATGCGAGCATGCGGTGGATGCAATAGGACTGACAAGGCTTCCTTGACAGGATCTATATACGTAAGGTACATGATCCTTTTGATATACCCGTAGGTACGAGATCAAGGGGGTGACTTCCTTGCCCATTACTCGTGACTACACACGAGTTTAAGCAATTGGCCACAGGGTGGTGTAACTGTGAGTGATTGTGTACAAAAGTGTAATGTAGAGTAACCATCATTTGATCTCAGAATGTCATAAAGTGCATGGACCTCCCTGAGGATGTTGGCACAATTACAGACATCCTCACCGTTTAATGATGCATTCGATCTCAGAATGTCATAAAGTGCACGGACCTCCCCAGGGGTGCTGGCACAAATATAACATCCTTGCCGTTTGATGATACCTTTCATTCTTGTACAGGAAGTGGGTATCATTTGCTCTTAGAGTACTCTCCATGACATGCACTGACCTCCCTGAGGGTGCGTGCATGAAAGGGGGTCTCTTACCAAATGATTTCACTTCGAGCGGGATGCATGATGCGGTTAGCAAATACAATTACAAACATGTTTTCAAACAATTGTGGTGGAAAATGTTCTTGCATTTAAAGGTAGCATCTAGTATCAGAAGCTTGACATTTATCCCCAGCAAAGTCACCACTGTGAGGGTAGCGGCCAAAAATGGACTGACGTCTCTCTCTCCTTTTTGGAGGGGAAAAGGACTTGCATCCCGTCCTCTCTTCTCTCTCTCTTTCATGTGAGGGGAGGGGTTTATGTTGTGTGTGCTTTCCTTACAGGCCCCACACCATCATATCACCGCTCGAAGATACGTGGAGACCTATTTCGTAAGAGTGTAAAGTTCGTCATTCTAGACGGGGGTTTGATGATGGTCCAATATAGGGATCAGGATCATACAAAAGGGTTTGGAGTCACCACCTAGGATTATGCGCCTAGGACCCGGGGGTGGGCCCAATTCCAAAGCAAAGGGCCTGATAATTGGTCTGGTCTAGAGATTTAGGGTAAGTGTCAAGTTACAGAGTTGGGAAGATGTTAGGCACCCAATCTACCCGGTTCAACCGGTCTTTCTACTAGATGCATAAGAACATTTTCCATAATTATTACTATTCCACATGCATGGCTAAGTTATCACACATATATACATTGATTGAATTTAAACTACTATGTACACTAAAACAAGGTTTATATAAAGTTTACATGATGACAATTTGGTTGAGAAACTGTACCTAAACTTAACCCCTGTTTCATGTCAAAAGGGGTGGGCCCCTGATTGGTACCGGCTCAAACTGTCTTTCGTATTCTCCTGGTTCAGAGGAAGATGGTCTTGACCTTCAACTTCCTTTCTTAAGGGATGTTGACTGTGATGATATTCGGACAAGGCTAGGAATGGTTACTTTCAGATTTGGATTCGAATAGAACTTCAGCTAGGGAAGGTTGTTTCCGAATTTGGATTCAGAAAGAGCTTCGGCTAGGGAAGGCTATTTTTGGGCTTAAGATGAGGTGGCACTTCTGCAGAGCTTTCACTGGGGATAGGCTAGGGAAGGCTAAGATGAGGTGGCACTTCGACAAAGCTTCCACTGGGGATAGGCTAGGGAGGGATAGGATAGGGAGGGCTAGGCTGAGGTGGTACTCCGATAGAGCTTCTACTGGGGATAAGCTAGGGGAGGGCTAGTCTAAGGTGGCACTTCGACAGAGCTTCCGTTGGGAATGGCTATTTCTAGAAAAATTTCAAGGGCACTCAGACAGGGCTTCTGCTAGGAACTGCTATTTTTGGAAAGAAACGGATTGACCTAAAAATGGATTGAAGATCCCCAAAGCCCTGAAGAACACTTTGAAGATCCGAATAGAGTTTTGGAACTTGACAAAGATCTCTTCGTAGACCTGAAGAACCTCAAGGGAGAAGTATTTTTAATTCGGGTAAAACTCAAGAACACTCAAAGGAGGGGGTTGAACAAAACACTATTTTTGGAAAAAAAACTAGATTGGACTAAGAACTTGAATTGAAGATCTTCAAAGTCCCGAAGAACACTTCGAAGATCCAAACAAGATTTCGGATCTTGACGAAGATCGCTCCAAAGACCCAAAGAAAATCAAGAGGGGGAGCGGAAGAGAGAGGGCAGAGCTTCACTACTATGGAGTGAGGTGGGATTGTTTAGTATGTCCAAATCCAAAGGAGGGGGTATTTATAGGTTTTTCCGGCCAATGGGAAAGGGGGAACATCTTTATCCAATGGACGAAAGAGGGTTTTTTGCCTTAAGTGGGTGATGCAGGCTTCTATCCAATGGACAAAAGGGGTTTTTGGACTAAAATGGGTGAAGCAATCTTTTATACAATGGGTAAAAAAGGGGTTTTTTGGGAGAAAGAATCCTTAGTAAAAAAAGAGGTTTTTTTTATCTTAAGTGGGTGAAGAGGGGATCTCTTCACCTATCAAGTCAGGGGAATATCAATCCCAACCATTGACAACCGTGCGTGAGACTGGGCCGAAGTGCACGGGGCATAGTCAACATAGGCAGGCAAACAATATGTACAAGGTGTGCGGGCAATGTCATGAGTGTACGGCGCATGGCACACGGACAGTGGCATGGGTGTGTGGTGCACGGCACACGGGTAGTGGCATGTGGGTTTGTGGCACCATGGGCAGCAGATAGGCAGTGCAAAGGGGCATGGCATAGGCAGTAAATAGACAGGCTGGGTAGCAGCCAGTGCACGCATGTGTACAGGCTAACCTGCTAGCCAGCGCATGCATGTGTGCAGGCTGGCCTACTGGCCAGCACGTAGGTGTGTAGGGCGTGCAGGGCACGGGCACCTATGGGGGCGCAGGTCTACTAGGTGGGGGCACAGGCCTGTGTCCACAAGGGTGCAGGTTTACACTCATGAGGGCATAGGCTGTGCCAGCAGGGCGTGAGTCTGTGCTAGCTGGGGCATATGTTTGCTGGGCGGGGGTACGGGCCTGTGCCTACGGGGGCATGGGTCTATGCTCACTGGGGTACAGGTTTGCTGGGCTCGGGCACGGGCATGGGCATGGGTCTGTGTCTGTGGGGGAGTAGGCCTACTACGCGAGGCTGGCTAACATCATGGCAGGCTGGGTGCATGGTAGATTGGGCACATGGCAGGCTGGCACCATGTGCTACTGCCCATGTGTTGCTTTCATGGGTAGCAAGCACATGTGCAGGATGCCCTACTGGCTAGCACGTGTAGTGCACGCAGTTTATAGATTTTTCTGGTGACGATCATGGGAGATCCTTCTTGTCTGATTTTGACATGCCATATATCGTCGGAATCACATATTTGAGCACTATCCATCTGTATTGGTCATCTTGACCAGATTCCTTCATATACAAGAAGTCATAATCAAACCCTCTTCTCTCCCACGCGAGGGTTTTTAGGGTTTTAGGTCCAGGAGTGTTTCTAGGTTATTTGGGTAGGTAGGGGATGAATTTTAGGGTGTTTGGGGTAGTTAAGGGATTTTTCCAAGTTTCCAGCGGGACTATCCGCATGCGTGGCATACGTACGAGAAAATGTAATTTTCTGGGAATGATCACAAGAAATCTGTCAGTCCAATTTTGACATGCCATATATTGTCAGAATTATATTTTCAAGCACTATCCATCTATGTGGTCATCTTGACCAGATTCCTTCATATATAAAAATTCAAAAGTGGACCCTCTTCTCTCCCACGCGAGGGTTTCCAGGATTTCAGGTAGGGGAACATTTCCATCATCATCTCTATTGATCGGAAGCCGAAAGTCGCGTCCAAGATCTATATTTCATCATAGCCAGAGGAGGGTGACAAAATTGGGTGTCTACAAGAACTTGATGCGCCTGGGGAGGAGCTGCTTGTGTAGTAATATGTACTTTGTTAGTCATATGGGGGGAGCAGTCTAAACCTCACAAGCCTGAATCACAACATTTATCTGTGCATTCAACCCCGTCATGAAACCCATTTGTTGCTGTTGTAACCCTTGCAACATATTACCCATGACAGAGGTCACATCATGGGCAGTCATAATTAGTGGGGAAGGAGGGGCACCAGGCACTTACTACTAGGCACTATTTCCCAATCATGTTTAAGAGATGGTGACCAATTAGCAGTAAATCTAATAACACAGTGTTGCCTTTTGGGCGACTATCCTGTTTATGCTCAGGCTTTCCTCACGCCATCAAAATTTCTTGTTTTAAGAAGATATAGTCAATTCCATCCAAATTGCATCATTCAATAAAAAAATTACACATGTGTTACTCCTGTCTTGTTTCTTACTTTTCCCCAATATTCTTCTCTGTGAAACCCTAAGTGGGAATTCCATGTCCAACTTTCGATTTCCTTCGAAATCTTCCATTTTGTTTGCATGAATTCTCTTTGTTTACACTTATTGTGCATGTATATGTGTAGGTATGGGTTCCAAGAGAAGCACACTCAGACAAACTATCACTGGGCAAAAATAATAACCCCTAAAGCCTAAGTTTGACAGATATTGGTCTAGCTCAACACTAATGTCGGGAATTGGGAGGTATTCGGGAACAAGTTAGTAGAGCTTGGCAAGCCCGTTATTTGTTTCCAAATGCCCTCCTTCGGTATTGAGTGGAGGTTCCAGCCCTTGGGTTGGGGAAAGTTGTTGGACCCAAGGAGCAAATGTCACCTGAGATTGGTTCGTAACTTCTACGGTAACCTCGAAGGCAAGCATATTGGCGAGGATGACAACTGTCTCACGAGTAGGTTGAGGGAAATAAGCATTTCCTTCACTACAGCTGAATTTGGAGCTATCACCGGCATCTCCAGTGTAGGTGATGTGTATCGTACTCGCAAGACAAAATCAAGGGCATTTATGACTGAAAAGGACTTCGAGGAGATGAGTCTTACTTTGATTGGGGAAGTGTGGGGATGGGCCAAGTTTAAGACCCTTAGGACTACACTCAAGGTGTTATGTAGGATTCTCCAATTTAATGTAGTACCATCTGGTGGGCACTACAATGAGGTCTCTCTACTACAGGCATATGTCACTTTTTATGTACATACAGGGGTTCAGCTTATCCTCCCATATCTGATGATGAGGCATATGATGTACCAAGCCAACTGCCCAAAGGATGGTAATCTTTTCTATGGTTGGATCCTCACTAGTATTTTCATTCACTTTGGTGTCTGTGACATTGGGGAGCCTACAAATGGAAATAAGAAATATCCATTTGGTCAGCATACTCTTGTGAAAATGAAGATCAACTCCAATGTCGGTAGTTACATCGAAGAGGCTCCCCAGGTTATACCTATGGCGGTTGCAGGTGGTGAGGGAGATCATGATGAAGAAAATGAAGAAAGTGAAGACACTGAAGAAGATAAGTCTACTTTGAGTCAGGATCATAGGGAGACCACTCCTCCACCGCCTTACACTTCATTTCACTATGGTGGTGGGGCTTCTACTTCTATGGGACCCAATGGTGAAATTGAATGTAGCCGGGTGATTGAAGCCATGGACTGAGCTTTAAGGGTTTATCTACTAGAGGAGCTTTTCTAAATGGTGATTGAAGCTATGGTGATTGTTACCTGTTCACTTCTACCTTTTTGAAGACTTCTAAAATTTTATTCATGGAAGTAATCTTCTTTTTGTTTACCAAGCGATTAGAAAATGGGATAGGAGGAACATAAGGACTGTTAGGGATTTGCCCTATTTCAAAAGAATCATTTTTGGTTTCCTCAACCAAATCATCTTTAATTTCAAAAGAATCTTTAGGTTCATCAGACGAACCTAGAACAAGAGGCACACTTATGTCCTCAACTGAAGGAGAGTTAACAAGAGTAATAGATGGAGAAGATTTAGGAATGCCCTGTTGGTACTCTCTACCACTCCTAAGGGCATAAATAACATTACATTGGTTAGAGAGCCCTTGTTGGGTCTGACCTTGTACTATATTCAGTGTGCATTAGTTGGTGCTAGTGAACTAACAGGCTGATGATGCCTAGGGTTAGGCTCTGGTTGACTGGGTAAAGTCCCTTTCTCCCTCTCAAGCATAATTGAGATAACTTGGGTGAGTTCTCTTGTAAGATTTTGATGGCTTGTCATGAGAAGGGCCATATTTTTTTTCAAGTCACTTATTCTACTTGCCTCTCCAGTGTTGGTAAACCCAAGGGGTTGCTGATAAGATGATAAGAGATGGGCCCTAGGAAAACTAGCCTGAGGTCCTACATTTGACCTTAGGAAAAGTATTTTGGGGAAAATATTGTTGTGCAAAGGGAGGCCTTTGGGGTCCAGGTTGACCTTGATTATGAAAATTAGAAGGCCCTGCTTGGTTGCCCTGATTCCAAGAGAAATTTTGGTGATTTCTCCATCCTAGATTGTAGGTGTTACTATATGGATTATTCTAGTTTAAGATATTAACACTATTATTATAAGTACCCCTAGAGTTGTTGGGGCATTCTTCTATGACATGTCCAGGGGACTGGCACCAAGCACAAATCTTAACTAAATTGATTGATGATGGCTCTCTAGGAACAATAGCCTCAATCCTCTTGATTAGGCTATCCAAATGGGCTTCCTTGGCTACTATCCCATTCACAAAATATCCCTTCCCTCCTATGTTTCTTTCACTCTCTTGAGTTGATTCCCACTCACAGGTTTTGTCAGCTAAGTCAAGTAAGAATTTCCATGCCTTTCCTTCATCTGTAAAGAATGTGAATCCCTCAGGGCACATAGACTCTATCATTTGTTTAGTTGGGTAATCAATACCCTCATAAATTATTTGACATAAATGCTATGAGTCTAGGCCATGGTGAGGGTATTCTTGGAGTAGATCCTTGAATCTCTCCATAAGTTTGGAAAATGACTCAGTAGGCTTTTGCCTAAACTGAAGGATATCACTTCTAAGCTGATTGGTCTTGTGAGTTGAAAAAAACTTCTTAACGAAGACAACTATGAACTAATCCCATGAGGTTATGGAATTTGTGGGTAACCCATACAACCACTTCTTAGCTTGGTTTTTTAATGCAAAAGTGATAAGCTTAACAGCATCATCAGAAAGTTGTTGGATCTTAATTAGAACACGTACCTCTTCAAATTCCCTTAGAAATAGGTATACATCCTTAGAGGTCAACCCATGGAAGTGGGGCAACATAATGATGTATTGAGATTTGAGTTCAAAATTATTGCCCTGGGCTTGTGGTAGAACTATGTAGGAAGGTTGAGCTGTTCTAGTAGGGTAGAACCTATCTTTCAGAGATTTAGGTGAAGGGTTTTGATGTTGGTCTTCCATATTGAAATGTTTTAAAGAGAGCAAATGTATAGAGTTACTACTTGTTGGATCTCTTCGTTCTAACTAATTCTTAGTATTATGTACCCACCTAACACTCATGCAACAGAAAACTACCCACAACTAGAGTAAGACACGCACAAATGAATGGACAACAAAACTTTTTTTATGATTTTTTTTTTTTTTTTTTTTTTTTTGCTTTTTGGGATCTCACCGGCAGGGATCCGGGGTTACTCAGGTCAATTCCTGAGGTACTGCTACAGGGCGAAACCTATCTTTATCATATTGTGAGGCATGGCGATCTCCATCGATACAACTATTATTATAAGTTGTTCTTATTAGGAATTCAATAAAAGAAAAGGAAAAACAAAACAAAGCAAACAAAACACTCCGATTTACCAAAAGAAAGCGAAAGATAACAACATGAAACTGCCTCCCCGACAACGGTGTCAAAAACTTGTTAGGATTTAAAATGTAACCGCAAGCATACGGATCAGTGTAGGTACGGGTCGAACACAGGGAGAGCAACCACTTTTTTTTTTTTTTGCTTCTTTTAATAATGCGAAAGTGAACCGATTAATGGTTATGATCTAATTTTAATTACCGTCCTAAACTTATGTATCTAAAATAATGTCCTAACCATTCATCATCTAAGAATTTAAAGACGCAAGCCACGCAATTAAAATTAAATGAATAAATAACTGAAAATAAACAACCCACACAATTAAAAAAAATAATAAAGGGAAAAAAATTTGAAATAAAAATAAAGAAAAAGAAAAGGGATAAAGCTAGAGAGTGACTCACAAGTAGGTTTCTCTACTTAGCCCGAGGGATGCATCATAATATGAGTTTCCTTACTTGACCAGAGAGTCACTCTTACAAGGGTTACTCTACTTGACTTTAGGGAAAGGGAGACAATTTAAATAAAAACAATAAAATGATTGTTCTATGGCTAGGAGGGGGCAAAGCCAACATATACACTAGCCATAAACCTTGGGGGAAAGGAATATCAATAATATAACGACTGAAATTAAAATCCTAAATTAAGAAAGAAAGGGTAGTCAGAAGAGGGAATGAGAGGGGGGAGAGAAGACTACTGAAGGAGCCTACTTACTTGAACTTCATCCCTTGAACTGAAAACTTGATCGATTTGAGATACTACCAGTACTAAAAACTAGATCTGGAATAAACCAAATCTGAAATTTCGAGTACTAGAGAAAACAAATCTAAAAAAAAAAAATTGAAATTGAAAGACATGCTTCATAGCTTGTTTTTGTCACCTAGAACTAAGCCTAGAACTAGAACTTGAAAATTACAACTTTAATTGTTTAAACAATAAAAATAAAAGACTGAATCAAAAACAAAAGTGTTTGCATTAATTGAATAAAAAGAACATACAAAAGTGTTAAAAGCATAAACCTAGAACTAGAGCTAGAGAAAGACAAAACTAGAGAAAGAGATAGAGCAACTTAGACAAAACCCTAGAAGAAGAATGATGTGCCTCCTCCCCTTGTGTTAATTCTATGATATAGAGAATGGGGGAGGGAAGCTAACAATTTTAGCTTCTAAAAAAAAAGATTTTTTTTTATCTTGGTGATGAAGTGGAGGAGAGAGAAGAGAGAAAACGCATGGAGAGAGATCTCCCATGATTTTTCTTGCCTTTTTCTTCCTATTTTTTCTCTATTTTTCTATTTTCCCTCTCTTTTTGCACAAGAAACCCCCTTTGGCCAATTTTTCTTGCTTGGATTTGGACAATATTCTATTTTAATGGGAAATTTCATCCATGCCCTTGTCTTTTCTTTTCTTTTCTTTTTTTCTTCTTTCCTATTTTTTCTCTTTATTTTCTCTCTCTCTTCTTCAAACTTGTGTACAACTATCTTAGCCAACCTCCTTTAAGTGATGAGTAGAAGAGAGAAAATCTTTTAAAAAAACCTCAACAAAATGATAGCTAAGAGGTTCAAACTTAAAACCTCCTAATAAGGAAGGGATTTTGCACACCACAACTCACCAACTACGCTAGGTAATTGTTGTTACCAAAAATGAATCTTCAATCATTTAAGGATGTGGTCCATCGATCCTTGTTGGCATTTGGAATATTCCTTATACCCTTGGGACAATTGCAGATGGGCTGGTTCTACATCTCGGTTCAGTTCTGATCTATTATTCTTTTTCTGGCCTGAAAAGAATAATCACTTGTACGGTTGAACAAACGAATGTGTACTTGCAATTGAACATGTCCATCTTGCTCAGAATTTCATCCTCTTCACAACCATGAAAAGAAATATGACATCTTTACGTGTAAAATTGGAGATATAGCACCCGATAGTCCTTAAAGCCTTGAAAATATAAAACCTAAAAAAAGAGAGTAAAACCCAAGATAGCTCTATTCTAAATATATAAAATGCATGTTTTACTATACTAGATTTCACACATAAATGTGCTCCTCACTCGTCCACTTGTTTTTCAATGACTGAGATTATATCATTGAAGAAGAAGTGCATAAAATCATGTGTGATCAATGCTTGGTCTTTGATGCCCCTGCATTGACGTTGAATCTCCTGGCAGTGTTGATGAGTCTCATCAAGCTTCTCTCGTATCAGTTGCATTTGTTAACGTTATTTCAGTAAGAGAGTCAGATCCATTGGTCAGGTTTGTATTCAGAATTGTTATGGGCCCACAATGGCAAGAGAATACTTAAGGCAAAGGGTGAATGGCAGAAGAATAATTAAATTGAAGTTTCTAATAGTGGCAAAATTGTGATATTAGAAATTCAATTAGAAACACAAGGCATTAGGGGATTTATTTGATAAGGGTAAACTTGGAATATGAAAAACTTAATGGCAAAAACTAATTAATGAGGAGATGGAGGGGTAAATATGGAGAGGGTAGTTTAGGTAGAAAAGATGAATAAAAGGATTCTCAGGGAGGGGGTTTTAATACCAATTACCGACGAAGGGGGGGAGGAGGTCTCCTTTTTGGATGCGGGAATTAGCAGATGGGCTTTCCTCTTAGGATTCTGCTATTGAACCAGAGGAAACCAGCACAAAGTAGTTGAAACTTGGAGAAGGTCGATGACCAGTGGTGATATATGGGACTTTGAAGTCGGTATTGATGCGAGGGGAAAGCAGCGACTTGTTGCGGGAAGTCGCAAAACCAGGTATGAGTCCCTGCTACTATCCACCTCTTCTTCTACTCTTTTTTTTTTTTTTTTTTGGGGTCTTGCTTCTCACTCTCTCATCTTTGCTTCAGTTTTTTTTTTTTAGTTGGCTGATAGAACCCTAGAATAGGGAGAGGGGTTTCAACTGGGAAAAAGGACAGTGGGGTGTGTTGTGGGAAGTTGAAGGGGGTAGGTGAGGTTTTAGTTGAAAATGAAGGGGATGTTACTGCAAGAGTGACATGGATGGGTTTGCCCTTTTTTTTTTTTTGGCTGGGATGGTTCGGCAGATTAATGATGAGAAAAAAAGGGATGGTGGGGAAAGGATGGATCCTTTGGCTAGGGCTTGTAGAGAAAGAGAAAGAATCTTTGAGATTGGTCTCAAAGTTGCAGGGGGGAGAATCGCATATACCCCCAGGCTTTACACCACATAAATTCAATTTCCATATTCAATCTGTCTTCTCAATTGGTTACAAGCAAGTATTTGAATAGAAAATCTAACTCCTACTTAGACTCTAAAAAGGAAGCAAGTTCAGAAAGGAAACGTCCTAAACCAACTCTACTCCTACGTATCTTACAACTTTGGGAATAAAAGACTTAAAATAAAATATTCCCATAATATTCCTAAATAAATAGAAGTTCTAGACCAAGGACTCAAATATGGACCCGGTTCATCTCTGTTTGGATACCCAGATGGGTATGGATCGGTCTAAGGCTGTGCACCTACATCAGTTCCTCCGGCTATGCCTGAAGAAGCACTCAAAGTTCAATACAACAGCTTGAAACGCGTTGTAGTAGTCCGTAACTTGGAATCTTGCAGAATTCTTGCTCAAATCTGCAAATTGTCGATGTAAATGTGTTGTAGTAGCCTCCAACCATAGTTGTCACGGCGTCAAGGTGAACCAAGGCGGCGGAGGGTTGTCTAAGCGCTTAGGCGAGAAGGCGTCCGCCTTAAGGCGAACTAGGCGAACAAGTGTTATTTTTTATTTTTCCTATTTTCTAACATTATTTAGTAAGTTATATATACCTTGTATCATAAAAAATCAAGATTAAGCCACATCAAGTCATTAAAAATCAACATTTAGCCACATCAAATCATAAAAAATTAACATTAAATCATATTAAGTTATAAAAAATCAATATTTAGAGAAATGCTCTTATTTTATAATAAGTTTGACTGGTCAAATGATTTTATTTTTACATGAGACTTTTGTATTAGTTATAATATAAAACCAGCTTTCTAACAAGTCTAAGATTACTTAAATCTGAGTTGCAATGACAAAGTTATGCTTCAGTCAAACTTATTTTTAAGTGCGCGAATACTGTTAAAATCGCCTGAATGAAAATAATTTTATGAATATCAAAACAAAATATTTATTTACCAGACTTTTGGTTTTTAGCTATGTTTTAACATGATAGAATTTATAAAATTTTCATAATTGAGAAAAACCCTAGCATTTAAAAGTTGAAAATCGTCCCTATAACCAAAATTCAGTTTTTGTTCTTGGACTGGGGGGTTAACTTTTTATCCTTTTGGAATTTGATTTTTAAACTATTTTTATTGGATTCAAATAGGGGGTATTTGCTTATTTATGAATAATATCTTAAGTAAATGAAATAACAAATATTAAAAACATTTACTTACTTTTACTGAAACAAAAGGCAACATGCAGTGCAACAAGGCGGCTGTCGCCTAGGTCCCAGGCAAACCGCCTGGACGCCTAGTCGTCGCCTTGGCGACGCCTTGATAACTATGCCTCTGACACCTTGTTCCACCATGAAATGTAGGTGATTTGGCAAAACATAATACAAAGTCTCGGTTTTTTTTAGACTTCTCCCACTCTTACTGTCAACCTCTATAAGCACATAAAATTTCTATCAAAATACTGCTTTTATATGCATTATTTTGTAACGTTTCGACTAAAATGATTTTAAAACCAAAACTATACCAGAATTTCAGTTGAAATGCTAAAATTTTGATCGAAACTATGCATACTTAGTTAGTCGATCTATGTTTCATTTTGACTTATGTCGAAACTAAAATAATTCATGGAGCCATTTCAACTGAAATCTTGAACCATATGTTCAATAATTTACATGGGACAACTTGTGAGTCATTGCTTGAATACAAGGTCAATCATCCTGGCCAGAACTTATATAAAGCACTTGTACAAAGGTGCATGCAAAAAGGTTTTGAACCCTTTTCTTATCGGAATTTTAAGGGCAAGACCCTACCCTATTCTCGAACCCTCTGCGAAGCTCTACCCAGCCCGCATTTCCTTTGGAAGGGTGCCAAAGAAATGTCTCCATCTGCTGCCAACAGTCTTTCTTCAGAATTATACCAAATGGGTCGGTCCTCCCCTCTTGTTTGTTTTAGCAACCTATCCTAAGGTCTTCTCACCAATAGCTCCCCGGCGATGATGGAGAAACCAACCCGCCTGTTGTGGCGGGGCAGTTTGTTTTTTCACATTAAGACCTAGACGATTATCCCTACCGTCGGTAGCTTACAAATTTACGTCCATCCCTTGTCGAGTACAGTTTGACTGGATGGTTCTAGCTTCTGGTCAATGATATGTTTTGTACTGTCCTTGATAATTTTTTAATCCAAATAATGTTTTTCTTTTTGTGACTGTTTGTATTTATTGATTTGCTATAGATCATCCAATCAGTGGCTTACTTATTGAATTGTATATTATTTAAGTCCTTAAACTTATATGTTTCTCGGGTTATGGTGTTCACTATTTCCTGAGGTATCAACTGGGTGGAAATGAACAATGTATGGTCAATGACATAAGGATCTGATACTTTATTCTTTCTGTACTCTACTTTCTGATTACTTCTTTCCCAAATGTCTATAGGATCCCAGGATAGAGAACAACCCCTATCTTGGTTTCATCTACACTTCAATCTAGGAGAGGGCAACCTTCATCTCCCATGGTAACACAGCTAGGCTAGCCAAGGGTCATGGAGACACAAAGCTGGCACAGATATGTGGAAAAATTGCATCGGACGAAAAGAGCCATGAGACTGCTTATACCAAAATTGTTGAGAAGCTTTTCCAGATTGGCCCAGATGGTACCATATTGGCTTTTGCAGACATGATGAGGAAAAACATCTCAATGCCAGCCCACCTGATGTATGATGGCCAGGATGATAGCCTTTTTGAGCATTTTTCTGCCATTACAGAGAGGCTGGGGGTCTATACAGCCAAGGACTACACTGATATATTGGAATTTTTAGTGGGTAGATGGAATGTGGAGAAGTTAAAAGGTCTGCCTAAAGAGGGGCAGAAAGCACAGGACTTTATTTGTGGATTGGGCCCGAGGATCCGAAGGCGGGAAGAAAGAGCACAAGGGAGAGCCAAGCAAGCATCATTTTTAGCTGGCATTTTAATAAAGAATTGATGGTTTAAGTGCAGCATGGAAGTAACACCATTCTCTCCTCTCATAGTTATAATTGGAGATAGATTTCTAATTTCAATTTAATCTCAATTCCATTTCGTCCTCTCTTCAGGTGAGAAGGGGAGGGAGTTGTACTGAAGGGAGGTTGTAGATACACTGTTTCTATTGTTGGATTCCTCGAGATTGGCAGCTGATAAGGCATATATATATATATATATATATTGTTTTTATGGAATTCCACTTGGATACAGCGTGGTTTCTTAGTCCACAACTAGGCGGGCATCAGGAAGATCTCCTAGAATGCCATGCTCGACATCGCTCGGTGAAAGAGAGAGAATAGGGACTACTTCCATGAGAGGGAGATGAACCTCGAGCAGTGAGAACTGAGCCCAGAGCTGATCCCACGGAGAGAGGCTCGAGATTACCTGCCAAGAAGAGATGCTTGGGAGACCTCTCCTTATGGGCCAAGAAGGGAGACACCTCCTCAGAGGACTGCCGAAGAAATACCCCACCAAGGAGAAGCCTAAGAAGAAGGACGCCGGACAAGGAGGAGAATGGCAACCGATGACCTTGAGCAACATTTGCAGTGCTTAAGTGAAAAGGTTAAAGGACTTTAGAAACCCCCCCTCAGTCATAACTACAACACCGGCATATAATGCTCTGTCAGATGAACTGATGGATGCTGATTTACCTCATGGTTTCACTGTCCCATCTTTTGTGACGTACGATGGCACTACAGATCCTTACAATCACCTCTTGTACTATGGCTCAACCATGACCGTTTATGGGAAGTCTGATGTCACACTTTACTTAGCTTTTGCAGCCTCTTTGAAGGATGCCGCCCTAGTGTGGATGTCTAATCTTAGGCCCAGATCTATTCGTAGCTACAACGAGCTGACTAAAGCATTCCTCACACGATTCCAAGCTAGCATGAAGTAGCGCCAGACCCCCGCCAATGTAATAAATATGAGGTAGAGAACAGGAGAACCCATCTGTGAATTCTTCACCAGGTTCACCAAGGCCACATTGGAAGTGAAAAAGTTACCAGAGGGAGTGGCATATAGCTCATTGTGAAATGTTATCACCCACCTCGACCTGGTCTGGTCATTGGCTCTTGATCTATCCGAAACAATGCCAGACTTGCTAAGAAGATGTAACTAGTATGCTAATATGGAGGAAGTCCTCACAGCTAAGGGGATAGCTGACAAAGGAGATCAGACAAAAAGAGATAGGAAAAGGCCTCAGAAGATCAGGGAAGAGGATCGAGAACAAAAGTAGAACAGACTGGATCAGACAAAGTGATCGAGCAACAGATAAGCAGTTTGAGTTAGACTAGTCTCGAACAAACCTGCTTTTGGAAATCCAAGATCAGAAATATTTTCGTTGGCCAAATCCCATGGTCGCGAAACCTGAAGAAAGGAATCCTAATCGGTATTGTAGATACGATCGTGATCACAGCCACGACACGGAGGAGTGTAAGGCATTGAAAATAGAGATCGATGAGCTGATAAAGGCAGGGTACCTGAACAAGTACCTGAAGCAAAAATTTGGTGAAGGATTGCACACCGAAGTGAGCCTGGGCCAAGCAACACAAAAGACCGTGAAACAAGAGATGATTCCGGACAGCTGAACCGGAACAAGCCCATTGGGCCGGCTATATTAACAATCATGGGAGGACCTGGGGTGGAATCTGTCAGGAAGGCCAAGGCCCATGGAAGTGCATGCACCAACCTTGTGATTTCCTTCTAGGATTCTGACTTAGAAGGACTCAATTGACCCCACAATTATGTAATTTTCTTGCAATTGGTCATGGCAAACCGACCCTTCCATAAGGTGCTAATTGATACAGGGGGCATCTATAGATCTCATGTCCTATGAAGCTTATGAAAACTAGGCTTTGAACCAGAGAACCTAAAGCCAGCTGCAGGTCCAATATATGGTTTTTTCTGGAATGCCATCTGAAATCGAAGGAACGGTAGAGTTACTGGTGACGATGACCATAGTGAGTCATCATGGCATAGAAGACTTGGACATGTAAATGTCAAGTTGATTCAAACCATTGCATCCAAGGATCTTGTGAGAAACCTCCCTAAGATCAAGTATGACAAAGACAATTTCTGTGATGCTTGTCAAAAAGGCAAACAAACCAAAGTCTCCCACAAGTCGAAGAATATTGTCTCTTCCTCTAGACCATTGGAACTTCTTCATTTAGACTTATTTGGACCTATCAATGTATCTAGTATGAGTGGAAAAAATTATACCCTTGTAATCGTTGATGACTACTCTAGATACACTTGGACTATTTTTTTGAAAAACAAAAATGATGCCTTCGATGAATTTGCAACTCTGTATAATAGACAACAAAATCAAAAAGGGTATACAGTAACCTCTGTGAGGATTGACCATAGAGGAGAATTTGACAATATAAGTCAATTTGACTTATATTGCAACAAGTATGGAATTGACCATAATTTCTCTACTCCTAGAACACCTCAATCTAATGGGGTTGTTGAAAAGAAAAATAGGTCACTACTAGAGACTGTTAGGACTATGCTCAATGAGTATTCCTTGCCTAAGTACTTTTGGGCTGAAGCTGTAAATATAGCTTTTTATGTGCTAAATAGGATAATTCTCAGACTTTTACTTTCTAAGACCCCTTATAAACTGTACTTTGGTAAAATGCCAAAAGTAGACCACTTTAGAGTTTTTGGGTGTAAATGTTTCATCTTAAACACTAAAAACTATCTTAAAAATTTTGATGCAAAATCTGATGAAGGATTTTCTTAGAATATTCACTCAACAGTAGGGCATATAGAGTTTTTAATAAAAAGTCATTAATGGTTGAAGAATCTATAAATGTACGATTTGATGAATTATTGCCTAATGACTTGAATAAATCTCTTGTTGATGATGATGATACCATGTTTGATGAGCTTAAGAATAAAGTTAATGATATTTCTCTTGATGATTATGATGATGTTGCCGTCGAAAAAGTAGAAACACTTCCTAAGGAAGTCATCCCTCATAGGAATCATCCCTTAGAAAACATTATAAGGGATCTAGATGGAGAAATCCAACTAGATCTAAAACTCGAGAGGTATGCAATCACACTGCATTTGTCTCAAGGATCGAACCCAAGAACATAGAAGAAGCACTAAAATATAGTGATTGGATTATTTCTATGCAAAAGGAGCTTCACCAGTTTGAAAGAAGCAAGGTTTGGGAACTTGTCCCAAAACCTGACCACCACACCATCATTGGTGCTAAGTGGGTCTTTCACAATAAACTGGATGAAGATGGGAACATAGTAAGAAACAAAGCGAGACTAGTAGTCAAAGGGTATAATCAGCAAGAGGGAATAGACTATGATGAAACCTATGCACCAATAGCAAGGTTAGAGTCCATTAGAATGCTACTAGCTTTTGCATGCCATAAGGACTTCAAACTATATTAAATGGATGTCAAAAGTGCCTTCTTGAATGGATACATTCAAGAAGAGGTCTATGTAGCTCAACCCCCCGATTTTGAAGACCCTAATTTTCCAAACCATGTCTATAGACTTGAGAAAGCCCTGTATGGCCTCAAACAAGCTCCTAGAGCTTGGTATGAGAGATTGAGTACCTTCTTGATAGAAAGTGGCTAAAGGTTCGCACCAGAAATTTCCAAGTAGGAGACCTGGTGCTCAGAAAAGCCAGCATATCTGAGCCTAAGAAGGTTGGAAAGCTCAGCCCAAACTAGGAAGGTCTATACATAGTCTCCAGGGTGGTACACCGAGAAACGTACCACCTGCAGACTCAGGGGGTAGGATGATACCCCGGACATGGAATGCAGAGCACCTCAAAAAATTCTACCAGTAAAGCACCCATAACAAGGCAACACCTCTAGATGGGTTCTCTTTTCTCTTCCAGCAAGTTTCATTTTCTGTTAGTTTTGCTCTTATTTTCAGTTACATCTAGTTTCTCAGAACCTTCCAATTTTAAGTTTTTGTCTTCTGTCAAGTACTTTTCCTTCAGCACATATTTCTTTCAATATGAGTCCCAAGTTGCAAATTTATAATGCAGTCCTGGCTCAAGCCTGGACCTCAAAGACCTCATCTTTGTGGCACTCCTTAAAACGCTACGTCAAGGCGCTGGCTCTGGCTTAGTAAAGGCTCAGCAAGACCATAACGCAATCCTAGCCCAGGCCTTGACCTAAAAGACTTCATCTTTGAGGCACTGTTTAAAACACTAAGTCAAAGCCCCAGCTTTGGCTTAGCAAAGGCCCAGGCAGCCATAATGTAGTCATGGCTCAAGCCTTGACCAAAAAGACCTCATCTTTGAGGCACTCTTTAAAATGCTAAGTCAAGGCCCCAGCTCTGGCTTAGTAAAGGCTCAGCACTGCCATACTGCAGTCCTGGCCCAGGCCTTGACCTCAAAGTCCTCACCTTTGGATCACTCTCTAAGATATTAGGTCCAAGTCATGGCTACAACTTAGCATCAGTTTAGTAGGGCCTTAACGTTGCCTTGGCTAAGATTTGGACTCCAAAAGCTCATGGCCCTGGCCTTAACATGATTCTAGCACAAGCACTCAGGACCCTGGTCTCAAGACAACCTAAAAATCTACCTATAGTTTCAACGTGGGACTATGATACCCCAATTCCCAACAAATAATGAACACTTAATAGCTTCGGTTTACAAAAGCTCCAACGAAGGGATGAAGAAAGAAGGTTTTTATTGAACCAACTTGAAGCATTTACATTGAAAATAGAGGGGGACATACAAAAAGAGAAAGAAAAGGAAAATATAAAGTATTTCCACCAAAAATGGGACAAGGAATGTCCTCAGCAAGAATTCAGAAGGGTTCAGGGGGCAGCAGCAGTCTCAGTCTCTTTGGCAGTAGGCTCTTCAGCAACAGTCTCTTGGGCAGCGCTCTTCTTAGCAGGAGGGGACTTCTCAGTAGGTGACTCATCGGTGGGAGCAGGAATCTTCTCAACCTCAAGGGCCACCACGGAGGGAATCTCCTCGACAGAAGACGAGGCCTGGGAAGACGGAGGGGTTTTCTTCTTCTTTTTCCCACTGTGAGGAGAATCCACATGAGGAACAATCTCCAAGGGATTCAACCTCTCGAGCGTAGCTACGGGGGTACTCCCCTGATCCACCTCATCATCTACTTCCTCCACTATAATGCTAGCAAGGAAGGCTCATGGGGTGAGAAGTAGTGCTTATAGTCACTCAAATCAAGGTGGGGGTACTTCCTCAAAAAGAAGTTTACGGCCGTGTCTGAGCCCGAATTGAAGGAAGAGGTATTCAGACTCAGCAGCCATTCTTGCCCTTCAGGGGAGCTCACATACCTCTCCACATCCCTCAGCTCGGCCTCCTTGAGCTCTTGGCGATGCTGCTCCTGTAGGGTTTGGAGGGCTAGTTCTTGATTTGCGGCTTTCTTACGAAGCTCGTCCCAAAGCTCGATGGATTCGGCCTCGAGTGTCTCCTTAGCCTTCACCATCTCACCCCTCTCGTGGAGAAGTTTGTTGAGTTCCCCCTCCAACTTTCTGCATCTCCTCTCGAGGCTCCTAGACTTGGCCTCCACTGCCTGACGCTCCTTGTTTGAAGATTCGAGCTGACCCTGGACCTGTGCCAAGTGGTCCCAAAGCTATTGACTATCCTCCTCAGCTTTCCATCATCGAGCCGCCACCTTCTCAAAGTGACTGCACACCTCCATCGACCAGTAGTGCCCCTACCACAAACAAGGACTCAGCATACAGTCAGGGTACAATTAAAGAAACAATGGAGAGAAAAAAGGAAAACTCACGTCAATGATGTGTTGATACATGAACTCACTTAGATAGGTGTCTGGAAAATTTTGAAACCTATCCAAGTCTATGCGCAGCCGCCCTTGCTTGCTCCAAGTTCAGGCCACCTCCTTATCATCCACCAAGGACTCCTCATCAAAAAGATTCTAGGCAGGAGGGATGGCCGTCCTGAAGAGATGCCACTGGCCAGGGAAAGTGTCAGAAACTCCCTTGCGCTGCCCCTCACCCACTAGGGGCAGCATCCTCTTCTCTCCTCTTTTGACTTTCCAAATTGGGGTCGGCAGGTTGATTAAGCGATTGATCAAGTAACTCCTTGTGAGGGTGATCTTCCCTCATGACCCAACGAGCAAGGGGAGGTCCCATCGGACCTTGCCCTTATCCATGCTCCTGAGGCGTAAGTTATCTCTCTCTCCCAGTGTACTTTCCTCTTCAGCAGACCTCTTCTAGAGACGAAGGGTCTCGGTTTATGACCCCTTTGCTTCGGCATGACCCATGCCAATAGCTCCAACACATTTGCCCTTGGCCTCTTGGCCCTTGGCTGCCTTCTTTTTGGCTCTCCTCACCACCAGCTCAGCCACCTTGCACTTTCGAGCCTTCGCAGAGGCAACTACCAACCTCTGAGGATCCAGCTGGACGTTCATACCTCCAATGACATCCCACTAATAAGAATCGCAAACCAACAAAGGCATTCAAAGATAAAAAATAAAAATAGACGTCGTGACAGGTCCTCATCCCCTCTCAGACCATCACTAAGGTCCCACTTCTAAAGGAAATGTTCCTCTTGAAGGTCTCGGACATCCATGGCCTTCCCTTTTAGGCACAGCTCAACCATTTCCTTATCATCCTTGCATAGTGATGGGGCCCGATTCAACCTTTTGAGAGGGGGTTCGGCCCAACTAGCACGAAAAGATTATCTGCATTGTAGAAAAGAAGAAGAGCTCCTTCCAGCCTTTCACCAATGTGGGCATGTACTCAAAAAACTACATTGTACTATATGGCTTCACTGGCTCCCGGAGAGTAAAGTAATACCAGCCGGTGCTATGCCACTTTAAGATAACATAGTAGCGGAAGGGGCCGAGAGAGGCTGCATGCCTCAACTGAACCACATAGACAAAGAAACCAAGCAGTATACGCTAAGAGTTGGGCATCATCTGCCCCAAGGAGATACCTCAGTAGTCCAAGACTTAATAAACAAAAATAGGGACGAGTATCCGTAGTCCGCAGACTAGGGCAATCTCATACATGGCCACCTCATCCTCGTTATGGTCCATGGACTCCCGACGGTTTGGGATCTACATTACCACCTTGTCAGGAATCTCGAAGCACTCACGATACTTCCCTATGATCTCGGAGGCGAGTTCTTCATATATCACGCTGGCAACTCGACATGGGCCAAAGGATGAGGTAGAACCTTCACAATAGTTGTCGTCTGCATCTTCCTCACCTCCTAGCGAATCTTCGACGTCGGGGACCGGTGTACTATCTTTCTTTCCCACGGCAACAAGCATCATCGGGAAATTTGCCACAAAGGTGGGTGGGTCTTCCTTTTCTGGGACGTGCCTGGCATTCTCCTTGAGGCTCAGGGCCACGTTTGAGGATTCAAGCCTATCCGAGGTAGTATCCTCACTAGAGGCAAGAGTAAAGGCAAGTACGGTGAAAGTAGCCCCATGCAGGGGATCGGGCCTAACAACGACCAAAAGGACAGGCTGCTCTTCAAGGATAGAAGCCCCATTGCTAGTTCCCAACTGGGAACCGTCCCCAGTGCCAAGAGGGTTCCTAGTAGCTATATGATGGGATCGAGTGTGCACCATAGAAGTTAAAGGAGAAAAAGAGAAAGGGAATCAATCAACTTACTGATTAAAGATGCGGATTCTGACGAAAGCTCGAGCTGAAGACACTCTCACACCGCAGAGTCATTGCAAGACAAGGTGTGATCGGAATTCTTCTTAGGGAAAAATGAGAAAAGGAGGAAGGATTCCCCCACTTATACCCCATTGAAGGCTGCCTCAACTGCTGAGATCGCACCAGATAGATGGAGAGGATCGAGCGATGGTTTCTTACCTCGAGGTCCAACCGTCGCATAAAACACTTGGCACGTCCTTATAAGTCATGCATCCTAAGAAGGAGGTGCACGACGGAGTCCATAAATAGAGGCCTAAACGCCATCTTCAGTCAGAATTTAACTCTGACAACCTGACCCAGCCTGTCGGAGCTCGGGGGTCTATGATGTGCCATATTTGGTGAACTATTCGGCACGCAGTAAGGTAGTCATGCCGAGCCTTAGCCTCAGCACTTCACGGATGAGCTCTCGCTTCATCCTAATCACACCGAGCTCTCACCTCGGCCTCAATGAGCTCTCGCCTCATCCTAATCACGCCGAGCTCTCGCCTCATCTTATCATGCCAAACCCTCACCTTGTCCTAATCATGCTGAGCCCTCACCTCGGCCCCAGGAACAAGCCCCTCTCTAATCCCTTCTAGGCACCCTGCCTTTGCCACCTGGGTGGATTCCTTCCACTATTCACAAAAAGACTCGGGCTGAGTCAGTGCCACAACATCACAGCTGACTGTATACTAGGTCATTACGGTTGGCGTAGTTATCCACCTGGGGCGTGGATAGAGATGGAGCTCTGAAGGAAGTGGAGCTACCAGTGAGAGAGCACAGTCTCCCAACATTGGGTACGTTTCCCCATTAAGACTCCTAATGCTTGACGATGCCTGGAAAGCATGGAATATCCAGAATATTCCCCCGCTCATACGCAAGTTCATGAGAATGTGAAGGAGTGGGACACAGTGGAAGCCAAGGAACTCAGGCCCTATAAATACAAGAGGTAAGCCCCTAAAGAAAGGGGAGAAAACTTGGAAAAGAATACATACCTATTGCTTAATTCTGACCCTGACTTGGTCATTGGAGGGTTATCGCACCGGCCCGCCCGATGCCCCTATGTTGACTTGTTCATCTTTGCAGTAGGAGCATGGAGAGTCCTGGGACCACTTCGCAGTAGTTTGGAGTTAGCCTTTGGCGAGAATTTACTGCATCACCAAGTATGTGCAGTGAGTTTGTCTAATGTGAAGAAATTATCATATCACTAGTATGTTCTAAATGACTAGAATATCTATGTTTTAACAAACTCACAAAAATTTGACTATTATAATGAAATTATTCTAATTTCATTAGTATATCTATTGTTTGAACTAATTTTCACGAATTTAACCAATTTGTCAAAACTTTACATAGATATGTCTAAATTTTCTTTAGTTTGACCAAAGTTGACCAACAACATATCATAAGGTTGACCAAAAAACATAAATTTGATCAAGTTTACCAAATATTATGAATTTAATAAAATTATCCCTATTCAAAATAGATACATCATTGGCATGCAATAAATGATCACAATTTTCACAAATTTGACAAAAATGATGAAAATAATAGAAGTTTAACCGTAAATAACACAACTTGGCAATAGTCTCTCCTGCGAAGCAAGGGGTAAGGTGTACATTTTCCCCTCTCGAACCCTACAAGTGGGAACCTCGTGCACTGGTACTTGGCAGTAGTCAGAGTGAAACAACATAGTACCTATCATCTCTTGAGTTAAGTTGAGAAACAACATATAGACAATTCTCTCCTCTTACTCTTACTGGTGCATTTTTTCTTTTTAATCTTGTTGGCGTTGAGATGGAAGTAACGGTAATATAGGAAATTCTGAAGAAAAAAAAAATCTTGAAATCGGGGTAGTACCTTTTTAGTATGGAAATTAGGTCCCCAGGCCCAACACATTCAAAAAAATAAATATTTTTAGTCAATTTTAATCAAAATAAATAAAATTTAGACATATTTACGTACATCTTGGGAAACTTGGTCAAACTAGGGTTTTTTTCTTTTTGGGGAAACAATTTTCCCCAATATATATATATATATATATATATTACAAGTAATCACATCTATTGACGTGTCAACAACGGGAATTAATCTATATCTTACGTCCTGAGTGGAAAAGAAAATTAGACATGAGAACATTCAATGAGTCTTGATGGATTCAAACCACCATCTCTTAGTAAATACTCAAGTACTCTACCTATTTGAGCTAAAGACTCGCATACGTGAAAGCAAATGAGTGTGGTTTCAATTTTATAAGAACAATTATAAGAAATAACAGTAATCATTAAAATTCAACCACCTATTAAAGGCTAGTGTTCCTTTATAAGTGAAGAAAATGTTTCAAAATGACCAAAGTGGAAGTGGAGGGAAAGAAAGCAACTTTAATTGGAGTTTTTTGTGGGAAACAAAGTTACACGAATATATTACTTCAAAATTAATTGGAGTTTTTAGTGAAAATTTTGCCAACAATCTAAGGCATAACTTGGACATCACCCTTTTTCTTTTATTCCAAATAAACACCATGTGTGTCATTGTTTCACTTCAACACCATACCATTTTCACTCCCTTCACATCTAACTTAATACAAGTTGAGACAATGAAAAATTTTAACCATTAAGGAGACAAGAATGGATGCCCGCTTAGAAAACTATCAAGTACCATTTTTTGCTTTCCAAGTTAACAAGAATGGATAACCATATTTATCTTGGGCTGTTGAAGGCCTTCTACTGGATCAGAAGTTCCTTATAAGAAATGGTAACGGTTTGCAACTCAATATGATTATCCAACCTTGAGCTTAAGAGTTCAACCTGAACAGTTCTTGGTTCACTCCTCTTAAACATATAAATTCTCTTGAACAATATGATCTAGCAATCTAGCATGTGCTCGAAGGGAAGCTAACATTCATAATAATCTCCACAAGGAGGCTACAAAGCATGCACTTCGTTGATAATTAATGCCTTGTTTTATGAAGGGGAATTAAGATAAATCATGGGGAAAAAATTAATTCAATGAGAAAACTAGATTTTTCATGACTATATATAATTTATCTTACCATTCTTCTGCATCAAGTACCAAATCTTTTCCATGGTCTGTGAGCTTGCAAGAGAACAAAAGACTAAGCTGAAAATCTACTTTGAAAGAATAATATCTTCTAAATTTGTCAAAGGTCCATTGGTCAATATGGTAACCTTTTTTTTTTCTAGATCAGTGATTCTATTTCAAACTTGTAAAGCTAGTGGTTATCTAAGTTTGGGGTGATCAACGCCATATTTAACAGAGTTTTCTTCTGTACACCTGAAATACAACTCCCAATGTCACATAGAATATATGCTCAGAGAGATTATAAGATGACATTGAAAGGAAAAGTATAAAATACACTAATCAAAGTAAATTTATGTGTCAGAATGGAAAAAAGCTATGAATTCATCAGATGAAAATCCTGTTGCAGTTTGATACTAATCAAGTCCTCCTAGATGTTGCCAGGATGCTGGGGTGAGAGAGTTGTCTTGACTACAGTAAATGATACAACACAACCAATAACCAGGGTTAATTCATCTGGTTCTAGAGTTGTATTGACTACAATAAGTGATATAACACAACAAAATGAAAATTCCTTTGCAATTTCTAGAGATCTTAGCTTTGGTATTGGCTCAATGAAGATAAGAGAACAGGAGCCCAATTACAAGTCAAAAACTTAGCAAGCCTCAATCCCAAGTCATTTAAGGTAGGGGCAACAAAGGATCCCATGCACATCACTAAAATTTTTAGTTTTTTATAGCATATATATTGATATACCACATACACTCTTAGACTAGTCAATAGTCGAGTGGTCGAGCATACTAACACTAAGCACTTGGACCAGTCAGTAGTTGAGTGGTCGAGCATATTGCACATCAAGCACATGGACCAGTCGCTAGTCGAATGGTCAGGCATACGGCACACTACCCTTATGGGCCAATCAATGGTTGGGCAACCAAGGAGTCTCGAGCACCTCCTATAACCCCAACCTCTCGTACTTCATGGATCGATGACCTACTTCGGAAGGAACGCTCCATGCAACCAACCCCTTAGAGTGGCTAACCAAGCTCAAATGGTTTCTTAACCCTGGGTCAATAAGGTTATGGTTGGGTAATGTTTACTTAATCATCAAGCAAGCTAACCACCATCACCTCTGGCTGAGTTAAACATTGGAACACCTAACCATGGTCAGATAGGCCATTAGGGAAGGTTAACTTGGGTTGAGTTAACCATTAGGATATGGCTCTAGGTCAACAACCCCAGATTGATTCGGTTCACAAGGAAAGGGTATGTGGAGATGTGCCAGGTGAGTTGGACCAATGAAGAAGGACCCTAACATTCTATATAAGGAGGACTTACTCCTAGCACAAGTAACACTCTAAATCACCCAAATAACCCTGACAGAATGATTCCCCCAAAGGCTGACTTAAGTATCGGAGCCTAGTCCCAGAGCCTCCTCCAGGTTAGTCACTAATCTGTGCTGTGTAGGTTTGCATAGCTTGGGACCTTGCGACAACAGTGGCATCGTCTATGGGAACTAGAACAAAAAGCTGGCCAAATATAGTCGGTACGATTGAGAGGTGTGAGATGACAAATACCACCAGAACTTACTCGAAGAAAGGAGGGTCCTCAGGCATAGTCCCGCCAGAAAATCATCAGGAAGCAGCAGAGGAAGCAAAGCAAGATCCCGCTGTTGAGGATGCAGCAAATATCTCAGCATCCAAAGACATATCTCCGTCCCCTCAGGTAACAACTCAACAGTTCGATGAACTACACGACCAGGTGATGGGATTGGATGAATAAATTCGGGAGGACTCAAGAAACTTCACTAGGCCACCCCTGGCTAGTGAGCCCAGTCGTCGTAATCAAGAAGATTCAAAAAAGGCTGCTGCGGGCAGCTCAAGTTCATCGGAAGGAAGTCCGAGCCAAAGTAGTAACTCTAGATCTCAGGCGAGGAAAGAGGAGGATTCATTTCGATAGAAGAAAATAAATAAGGAGGACCCTGATCGACGTAGCTTCACCAACCCCTCTGGTAGGAGTAGAGGAACGAATCTGCCAAGCCAAAGGAAGACAGCTAGTGGCAGGAGTCCAAAGACAAGACATAAAGAGGGCCGTGGGAAATGTGATCCAGACGGAGAACCCCAAGTCCAAGCTGAACCACGTAAAACATTCCTGGAGCAGAAACTAAGAGAGCTACAAGCAAAATTTGATCGGATGGCTGGCAGAGATGATGGAAAGGACATTGAGGACCTAGAAAAGTTTGGCGAAAGTCCTCTGTTCGAGGAGATCAATCATATCTGGCTTCCAAAGAGTTTTAAGATTCCTACATTCTAACTTTTTGATGGGACCAAGGATCCGTACAAGCATCTACAGTCATACCGATCGGTCATGACCATACAAGGAGCCTCTGAAGCGCTGTTATGTAAGGTGTTCCCAACATCTATCGAGGGCCCGACAATGACCTGGTTTGCATGCCTGGAACCAAGGTCTATGCGTGACTCTAAGCAGCTCAATAGAAAATTTATAGATTACTTCGAAGGGAGCAAGGGACATGATAAGACGTCATCAGATCTTATGGAAGTGAAGCAGCGACCCGACGAGACTCTCCGATAGTATATACGTCGTTTTAACCTAGAAAAACTCGAGATAAGAGACCTGGATCCTACAGTGGAGTTTATGGCCTTGAAATAAGTCTGAGCCTAAATCCCTAGTGCACTTGAGAGAAAAGATTCATAGGTATAGTAATGCAGAAGAGCTTACTACCAATCATCCTGATACAAACCCCCAAGTTGATCGACCAAAGAGTTTCAGGCAGAGTGAGAGAAGGAAGGGCTACAAGTACAAGTGCCCAAGGTCTAGTGATCGAGCAGATCCCAAAAGAAACTGTGAAGTATATACAACACTAAACTCAACCAGAGAACATACTGATGAATACAAGTGCGGAGGAGAGAGCAAAGATGAAAGCACCAAGGCCACTTGGTAAATCTCCCGAGGGTTGTGACAAACGTTGGTACTGTGACTACCATAAGGACCACGGCCACTCGACCAACCATTGCAGAGACCTAATGGCAAAAATTGAAGAGCTCATCCAGAAGGGGTATCTAAGGAGCTTTAAAGCAAAGGAGGAAGGAGGTAGAAGAAGAGAGGCTCCACAACAGAGGGAAGAAAAGTTATTGGGAAGCATGTCATAGTGATTCCCAGTACTAGCGGAGGCGTCGAGTTAGCCCTGGTCGAGAAACAAGGTCCCATCGAAGTAGCGAAAGAAAGAATGAATGCTCACATGACCGAGGAGAGGATCAACCTACTCGAATCATCACAAAAATCTCTGAGGGACCCGCAGGAGGGGGTGATTCTAAAACAGCAACGAAGAACTATGCCCGGGAAGTATTTTACACCAAGCACCCAACCAAGATGTCCAAGAGTGGCCACGTCATCACTTTCGATGATAAAGATGCAAGAGTAATTCAATTCCCGCATAATGATGCCATATTTATAAACCTTCGAATAGGAGCATTCATAGTTGAGAGGGTTCTGGTTGATAATGGTAGCTCGGCTGACATCATGTTCGGGGAAGCATTCCAGAGGATGGAAATGGAGAAGTACCTGAAGCCAATCACCACCCCGTTATACGGCTTCACGGGGTCACCTATTTGACCAAAAGGGATGATAGAGCTTCAGATCCCGCCGGTTCAAGTGAGTTGCAAAGATCCATTATGGCTAATTTTTTGGTGGTTGATATTCCTTCAGCATACAATGTTATTCTGGGAAGACCAAGCCTCAACAACCTCAAAGCGGTGGTCTCTACTTACCACCTTACGATGAAATTCCCATTGGAAAGGGTAATAGGAGAGTGCAAAGGCGACCAACTTGAATCAAGAAGAGGCTATGTAAATGCCCTCGAAGAAACCAAGAAGTCAAAGGACATTCTCATATTGGAAGTTGATGACCAAAGGAAAGAGGCAAAGACCAAAAGGGGAGAGCTGGCAGAGGAGCTGGTCCCGATCAACCTTTCCAACATAGATACCTCCAAACAACTCTTCTTGGGAGCATCTTTATAGACCAAAAAGTGAGAAGAATTGGTGGAGTTACTAAGGAAAAACACAGATCTATTTGCATGGTCACCAATGGACATGATGGGCATTGATCGACGGGTGATAGTGCACAAGTTGAATATGGATCTCGCGTTTCGACCAATCAAGCAAAGGAGACAGACCTGTGCTCCAGATCAGCAAAAAGTTATTGAAGAAGAGGTAGAGAAGCTTCTTCAGGCTGGATTCATTAGAGAGATCTGGTACCCTGAGTGGGCCGCAAATGTGGTATTGGTCAAGAAATCCAGTGGCAAACGGTGCATGTGCATTGACTTCACTAACCTCAATAAAGCTTGTCCCAAGGATGATTACCCGCTGCCAAGAATAGACGTTCTTATCGATGCCACAACCGGTCATGACCTCATAAGCTTCATGGATGCCTACTCCGGATACAACCAAATCAAAATGAACAGAGGTGACCAACTGAAGACCGCGTTTGTTATAGAAAAAGGTTTATACAGCTATGAAGTCATGCCTTTTGGCCTAAAAAACACTAGAGCAACATATCAAAGTTTGGTGAATCGAATCTTTAAATCAATGATTGGAAGAAATATGGAAGTTTATGTTGATAACATGCTAGTAAAGACAAAAAGGTGTTTGATCATGTGGCTGACCTAGAAGAAGTGTTTCAAACCCTGAGGAGATATAGTATGAAATTTAACCCCAGTAAATGCATGTTTGGCGTCACCTCGGGTAAGTTCTTGGGATTCATGGTCTCGAGCAGGGGCATTGACGTAAATCCAAACAAAATATTGGCAGTACTGGAGACGGCACCACCAAAAATAGTCAAAGAGGTGCAGCGGCTAACAGGCAGACTTGCAGCTCTAGGTCGCTTCATCTCCAATGCAAGCGATAGATACCTCCCTTTCTTTCAAACTCTCAAGGGGGCCAAAAAATTCCAATGGACACCAGGCTGCCAAGAAGCCTTCAAAGAGCTAAAAAGGTACCTCTCCTCCCCTCCTTTATTGTCAAAACCTTTGAAGGGGGATGTCTTGCAGTTATACTTGGGCATATCTTCGGTTGTAGTCAGCATAGTGTTGTTGAAGGAAGTAGAGAAACAGCAGATGCCGATCTATTACATAAGCAAAGTCCGGGCGGACATGGAGTTGAGGTATACGAAAATTGAAAAAATGGCATACACCATGATAATAGCTGCACGCAAGCTCCATCCTTATTTCCAAGCTCACACCATTGTGGTATTGATCGACTAGCCTCTGAAGAAGATATTCCAAAGCTCTAATGCCTCAAGAAGAATGGTTAATTGGGCCATTGAATTGAGCGAGTTCGATATCAAATTATACCCTAGAACAACAATAAAATCCCAGGCGCTAGCGGATTTCCTAAGCGAATGTACGGCCGAACAAGGGGAGGATGAGCAAGAGCAGCAAGCTGAAGACAAAGCCGACCATGAGGCTATAGCTCCTTGGAATCTATTCGTGGATGGGTCGTCAGGTGCAGGACATTGTGGGGCAGGTGTAATCCTGATCAGTTCTAATGGATTCTGATACAATGTGCTCTCTGTTTGGATTTCTAAGCGTCCAACAATGAAGCGGAGTACGAGGCTCTTCTGGCTGGTATCAGGCTGGCCCATTCATTCGAGGTGCGAAGGCTCTCTATTCATAGCGATTCACAGTTGGTTATGTAGAAAGTAACAAATGAATATGAAGCTCAGGCTGACCATATGGGCAAATATGTGCAAGCTGTAAGGGCCTTGTTGGCGACCTTTGAAACAACAAGTATAATAAGGATTGCGCACACGGAGAATATATTGGCAGATACACTATCAAGATTGGCTACATCACCATGATCAGACATAGCTCCCCCCATATATGTTGAAGTGGTGCCCCACTCTAGCTCGACCAAGCGAGATGTAATGGTAGTCGATGAAGAGGACGACTGGTGGAGCCCTATTATATCCTTCTTGAGAGAAGGGACACTAGCACCTGATCCCAAAGAAGCGTGACTGATCTAGCATAGATCGACCAGGTTTGTGGTCATTGGTGGTGGTTCTTTGCTTAGAAGATCCTTTATGGGACCCAATCTCAAGTGCCTTGGTCGTTGTGATGCGGATTATCCAATAAAAGAGGTCCATGAGAGAATCTATGGTCAACACCTCGGCCGAAGGGCTTTGGCTCACAAGATACTCTGGCAAGGGTTCTATTGGCCAAGGATGACAAAAGATTCAATAGAATATGTGCAGGAATGCACAAAATGTCAATACTTTGCTCCAGTTTCCCAACAACCTGCGACGAAGTTAAGCACCCTAAGTAGCCCAGTGCCTTTCGCCATGTGGGGGATGGATATATTGGGGCATTTTCCAATCTCTCCTAAACAGCTGAAATTTGTGATTGTAGCGGTGGATTACTTCACCAAGTGGATTGAGGTAGAGCCTTTGGCGACCATCACTGATGCCAAGACGTCAGCCTTCTTGAGGAAGTCAGTTATCCACCACTTTGGGATACCTCATGTTTTGATCACTGACAACGGCAAACAATTTGACAACAGAAGCTTCAAAAATTGTGTACCGTACTGATGATCAACCACAGGAAAATATTAGTAGGGTACCCGCAAGCAAATGGTCTGACGGAGAATGCAAACAAAACCCTCCTTCAAGGACTCAAGAAGAGACTAGACGATGTAAAAGGTCAGAGGCAGAGGAGCTACCGAGCATAATCTGGGCGCACAAAATGAGAAAGAGAATCGCCACTGGTGAGACGCCCTTCTTATTGACATATGGCACAGAGGCACTCAGTCCAGTGGAAGTCGGAGCAATATCGCTAAGAGTCCAAGCGAATAATGAGAAGGAGAACAACACGGGGCTCGAAAACAACCTGGATTTGCTGGATGTAAAGATGGAGGCTTACCAGCAACGAATAGCGAGGCACTTCAACTCGAGGGTCACTGAACGGCACTTCCAAATCAATGACCTGGTACTTCGACGGACCAAAATTTTAGACCCAAGACACCAAGGGAAGCTTTCACCCAATTGGGAAGGACAGTATCGCATTGCAAAGAGAGTGAAGCCGGGCACCTATCACTTATCGACAATGGACGGGAAGGAAGTTCCTTGAGCATGGAATTCTATAAACCTCAGAAAAATCTATCAATAAAATGTCAACAGTTTCACCGTGAAGTTTTTGAACAGATCTGACGAATGTATGCTTTGCAAAAACTTTAATAAAGACTTTCTACAAATCTATTGCCACACCCTTAGGAGCTCAAGCACATTGCAGACGCAAGCATCACCTATAGGTTGGAGCTCGAGCACGTCGAAGACTCGAGCATCCCCTACAGACAGGAGCACGAGTCATCAAAGACTTGAGCGTCCCCTATAGATGAGAGCTCAAGCACATCAAAGACTCGAGCATCCCCTGCAGACGGGAGCTCAAGCACATCAAAGACTTGAGCATCCCCTACGGATGGGAGCTCAAACACGTCGAAGACTCGAGGATCCCCTACAGACAGGAGCTCAAGCACATCAAAGACTTGAGCATCCCCTATAGATGGGAGCTCAAGCATGTCAAAGACTCAAGCATCCCCTATAGATGGGAGCTCGAGCACGTCAAAGACTTGAGCGTCCCCTACAGATGGGAGCTCAAGCACGTCAAAGACTTGAGCGTCCCCTACAGATGGGAGCTCAAGCACGTCAAAGACTCGAGCATCCCCTGCAGATGGGAGCTCGAGCACATCAAAGACTTGAGCGTCCCTTACAGATGAGAGCTCAAGCACATCAAAGACTTGATTATCTCCTACATATGGGAGCTCAAGCACGTTGAAGACTCGAGCATCCCCTACAGATGGGAGTTCAAACACATTGAAGACTCAAGCATCCCCTACAGATGGGAGCTTGAGCACGTCAAAGACTTGAGTGTCTCCTATAGATGGGAGGTCATGCACATTAAAGACTCGAGCATCCCCTACAGGTGGGAGCTCGAGCACTCAAACACATCCAAACTCAACATAGACTCATAACGGTTTGTACATAATTGTTCATCATCAGATCATCTATTTACTGCCATTTACAAAAAAACACTGTATAACACACGATTATAAAAGGATTACAAAGGGATATATGCAGATGGGAGAAATAAAGTCTAGTCAACAACGGAAGGTTCATCCACAAGAGAAGGTTCATCAACAAGCTCAACCAAAGGAAGATCAGGAAGAGGGCCCCCGATATTAGTAGTTGCTTCAAGTACAGGAGGAACAACATCAGCTACGCGACCGTCTACAGGAGTATCCTCAGAAGTAGGCAACACCAACAAAGCTTAAAGTCCACATGAGGGAGCCAAAAGAAGGTTGTCCGTTGTAGCACCCTATGTGTCTGAAGAGTATACCTCCCTTGTGCCTGACTCTTAGGAAGGAGCAGCCTCAACTTTTAAATGCCTCACCTTCTCCCACTCAGCGGTGAAGGCATCCAAATTGATTCCAAGGCTAACTCGCTCCACTTCCACTCAGACTCATAGCATACCTTGGAGATACAGCTGAACTCCAGCAAGGCCCACATCCAGTTTGTATTGTTGTGATTGCTTATACCTCTCTATCACGCTGCTCTCACCTGCCGCAACACGTGCCTTGAGAGATGACAACTGCTTTCTCTCATTATCGTGGGCAACAGCTAGAACCATCACTTTTTTTGCCTCTGTGTCAAGCTCATTGCGCAAACAGTGGATCTTGAGTTCATTCTTTTTCACCTACTCCTCAGCCGCTAGCGCCTTCAGCACAGCAGCAAGCCTTTGATGTTGTAATTCTTCAACCCGACCTCACAGCAATCTGACCACTTCACTCTGATAGTCAAGTTGTTGCTTCAGCTCTTACTTCTCCCTTTTTGCCACATTTAAAGCCTCTTGTAGCTGGGACGCTCGTGCCCAACTCTCGTTAGTCTTCCTCTCGGCATCTTGAATCGCACTGTAGCATTCATCAGCACGTTTGAAGAATTCTCCCAACAAGGCTTGCCCCTGGAAGCAAGACAACAGCTGAATAAAAAAAATTAAAAAAAATAAAGAAAGAAAGAAGGGATGTAATTACCTCAGCCACGTAAATGAAGGCTTGACCAAAGAGGTCGTAAATCCTTGTCCCCCCTATAAGTGGCTTTATCCTTGGGTAGCGAACTCTCCAGAACAACAATGCAAGCATACTCAAGGTTGTCAAAAATCGACTTCTTCGTTGTCAACCCATACTGAGGTACATATAATTCCCTAGTCACAACTTCCTTCCCTTTAGAACAATGATGGACCAAGCTCTTTGAGCCGCTATCCTCAATAGCTCGGGTAGCTCTAATACCCATGCCTATAATCTCCAAGCTTTGGGTAGGAGAGTGCCCTCGAGGTTTGCCTCCGAGCACTTCGATGCCTTCGACCTGGCTCTCTAGGGGGAGGTCGGAGCCCTCTTCCCTCAAGGCCACCCGAGCAATAGGGAAGTCATCCTTAGACTCCACTTAGACTTTAGCGGGAGGAATTACATCATCATCACGGCAAGGAGCGTTGCTCGGTTTAGCCCAATTATCCAATCCGTCACCTCCCTGATTGCTAGGACTAGTGCCATGCTCTTGAATGGCCTCTTGCTCCAAGGCCAAATCCATAATGTTAAGTAAAATGGTCGGGTCCATCAATGCTGCATCAAAGAAGATCTCAGTATTAACGCTAGAAGACAACAATACAGAAATGGTCAAAACAAACCTAACGGACTTCAAAGAGCTTACCCGGACTCAGACCATACCTCAACAGGCAGTGGTCCAGACATAAGTGCAAGGCAAGGACCACTCAAGCACTGCTAGACAGCTTCTCAAGGGCATCCTCCTCCTCAAGCCGCAGAGTAGGTCTCTTGTTCACCTTCGCCGTGTTCAACAGCGACCACCGGGTTAGGATATTAAAGGGCTCCGCAGGATGAACGAAGAAGAAACTATCCTTCCACTAAGGTATGGAGATTGGTATCCCATTGGCAATTTGGTGCTCATATTTCCAATGATGGAAATAGAACAACCTAGGGAACATGTTGTGTCTCGATAGGTAGTAAACGACGATGAAAAGTCAGAGAGTAGGCTCAATTTCAAGGTCCCTCAACCTAACATAGAATGTCACACCCCGTTCACACAGAACTGGGCCAGTGACCGGGTTAACACCGGTTAACCCAAACCTGCCAGGATCATCTGATACAGTATTCCACCACAGCATACACACAACTAAGAAAGAGCTCATCAGTTCAGCGGAAGACTTGGTTTACCTATGAATATTCCCATAATACTTGATACCCGAATTGTGATACAATTCACATATCAAGTACACAAAAGGAATCATAAAAAATCAAAGTGTACAGCTCAGCTCGGTATCAAAGCTTAGAGCTCAGCTCGGTATCAAAGGTTGAGCCCAGCTCGGCATCAAACGGTAGAGCTCAGCTCAGCATCAAAAGTGGAGCTCAGCTCGGTATCAGAACTGCGGTCCCGCAGCACAACTCTCGCATGAGCAATCAGTGCCATGCTCTAACTCCTCAGGGACCCACCAGTCCTCTTCAGGGAACTCAACTGTGAGACCCGCCCCGTGCTCTTCAGATGGATGACCTGCAAAATCATCTAAAAGAGGTGCACACGTGGGATGAGCTCACTAGCTCAGTAAGTAGAAAGATGGACCACACAGCAGTCCACACAACAAATCACAACCATATGCACTTTATGCTATGCAATACATTTTAAAACACATCCACCTAAGCAATATTACTAAGTCTTTGGTTTAGTGCTACTACAACCATAGTGTGCGTATACTCCGGGTATGAGCCGCGAACTCCATCCCGCGATACGCCCATAGGGCTGTCGGAGAAGGCCCACCGTGAGTACTCAGAAAAGTAAAACATGCCGACCACCGGCTCTCAACATAAAATAAATGATAGAAATTAAAGGTGCTAACTCCAGCAATTTAAAAGCAGTACGATTGGCCCTCTTGAATATACCACCGGGGTTGCCGACTGTCCTAATGACCAGCCGGGTGAAATGTCTAACCGCCACAGTGACCCAACAACCGCGACCACTGCTTCCCCTCAAATGGTCACCCAACACCTTAACCCCTGTTGGGAAGGGTCATAGCACGGGAAGGTGATAATCCTAAACCGCATGCTCCTATATGACAATAGTACAATTGTATAGTGCCACCACGTCCCATACCACGGGCCACCAATGCATTCGTTTCCAATCCGACTACAGTATCTAATATATTAATGCATCATGCACAATGATGTCAACATTCACCACATAAGCATATCATCACTTGGCAATTAGAAAATAAACACAACACCCATGCATAACATTGTGAGGATGACTAATCTACATAGCATTTTCATGATGACATTGCTAGACTAGATACCATTAAATAAATGCCAAAAAATGCCTTGAAACAAGGCCAAACATCCTCTCCCCACTTACCTGTAGTGTACAAGGACTCACGCTCGGTACGGGTGAGATCCGGTGCGAGTAGCGTGAGATTTGGTGAACCTATCATGAGTGAGCAGGGTTAGTATTTCACCACTTTGGGATCAAGATTAACACGATCCAATGACAAGATCATGTTTAGAATCCTAAAAGAAGTCACACGTCTGTTTTGGGTCCAATCGGACGTAAAAATCATGTTCGGAGCCTCTCGGGTGGGTTGGACAGCCCACCTGTCTAACCCACCAGTCAGACCCACCGGTCTGGATCGACGGGTAGGTCGGCCCACCAGTCGACCTGCCGGTCTGACCCATCGGTTGGGCCCGAGGGTCCTGTAAAGATCGACAGGCAGGGTGGCCCACCGGTCGGCCTGTCGGTTGGGCCCGAGGGTTCTGCCCTCTCAGGCGGGTGCCCACAGGCGGGCCAAATGGCCCACCGGTCTTGGCAGGAAACTGCTGTTTCTTCCCAAACTTCCCCCAACCTTTGGGGATTCAAATGGGGCTTTTCCAAACCCATTCTTCACACATTCAAGGTCTCATAAGATGGTTCTAACCTAGATCTAGGTTAGATTTAAGGAATGGAAAGCCATCTTACCTTCTTTGCTCAAGAACTCCTTCAAAACCCCAAAATCACTTCAAATCAACAATGCTTCTCCAACCTTGTAAATACTTCTTCAAATCCTTCAAAATCAACACATAGATCATCTATTAAACCTTAAATTCATCATCTCAAGGGGGATTTACAAGATCTCAAGAAACCCTACCCAAATCAAGGGTTTTACTTGGGTATGGTGAAAGTTTAAGGAACCCAGCCTTTGCTCACCTCTAAACGTAGATCTAGTGTTGAAGATCACTCTTCCGGCTTCAGAATGGGAAGATCAAGCCTCGGCGCCGCTGAAATCCATCTCTTCTTCCTCTTCCTTCTCTTCTCTTCTTCTTTCCTTTCTTTTCTCTCTCCTCTTTACTCTTCTCACCAACGTACGAGTGTCATAAATGAGAAAAGAAAAAAAAAAGGAACATAAATGCTATACATACTTCTTAAAATAACTAAGTATTCACATGGGTGGGTCACTCAGGTGGGTGGATGCACCCACCAGTCCGCCCACCTGAGGGCCAAAACTTGGCCAACAAGTGGGATTTTGACAGAATTCGGCCCTCGGCACGAATCTCACTCTTGGCATAAGATGCAATATACGTATGCGCCTTAAAATACGGCTACATACCTGCTTTATCCGTACATGGCCTTGTGATAGGTGCATGTACACGGCTTGGGTGCCCCCGTCTCTTCTGGCACTGGCTCGAACTTGTCGGGCCAACCGGTGTTTAAGGTCACCCTTGCCATCATAGTCCATAAGGAACCCTCTCTAACTCTCTCCGATTCGGGTCCTGCATGGTTAAACTGGGTCAACCGTGAAATCAGACCGGGTTTAAGAAGTAGGGTATTACATAGAAGCCTAACAAACTCATCCAAGAACTTGGAACAAGTTGTGCAGGCACAAGCTCATAATGTCGTAGCACTTAATAGATAAAGGGATGGAGGTGAAAACGCAAACTATTTATCAGAGCAGACTCATAAACACAGATCTCCCCTTCATGGGGATGGTTAGCCCTTTCTAAGGCCTCTGGAATGTGAAGTTCCATAGATGCAGGGATAGAGTACAACCTGCGAAACTTCTCCAAATCGGCTGGAGATACACGAGAAGCAACCTCCCTGACAGACAAACTGATGGTAGGATCCCGTGGCCAGGCCAAAAACTTCGGTAAAGGTTTTCTTGAAGCCCAATCTTTCTCTTAGGGGTGCGGAGTTTGCCACTAACAAACCTAACAATTTCATGATGCATCCCACCCACTGACTCAGATGATCTCGCAGAAGAAGAAGACTCCGACGTCCTAGATCCCGTACATTAGTCTACCGATATAACAAAAATGGAAAATCACTTACCAGTGCAAGATAAGCTGTAGAAGTTGGGAGGAGAAGGATGACAGGCTTCCAACTAAAACAATACCAGAGTCCTAAGTTCAACTACATTGCAACTGAGCGACACGCAAATAGGCACCAACTCCAACAGACACATTTCCTTATCGGCTACTCCGGCACTTCGATGGCAGAACCTACTCATCCACTTGATGTTTCAAAAACCCAAGAGAATGCACAAACTTTGTCATGACCACACCCTACCCATTCGATGGAGGATGATCAACGTCTTAGAAAGCATACATCTGTTATAATCCATAGCCCATCCGTGCAACCCAGTCCCTACTTGCCACGTCACCGCACGTGCGACCCCTTCATTTATGATTGAACGACAGTTGCTATCATTTCACCACCATATGAGCGGGATTACCAACAAATAAGAATAACTAGTGAAAGATTCCTAACCAAAGATGCAAAAGATTTTACTTCTCGAGCTCTTATACTAGAAGCTTCAGGAGTGGGGGCATATGTTATACCATATACACTCTTGGACCAGTCAATAGTCGAGTGGTTAAGCATACTACACACCGAGTACTTGGACCAGTCAGTAGTCGAGTGGTTGAGCATACTGCACACCGAGCACATGGACCAGTTGCTAGTCGAATGGTCGGGCATACAACACACTACTCTTATGGGCCAATCAATGGTTGGGCAGCCAAAGCATCTCGAGCACCTCCTATAACCCTGACCTCTCGTACTTTATGGATCGATGACCTACTTTGGAAGGAACACTTCATGCAACCAACCCCTCAGAGTGGCTAACCAGGCTCAGATGGTTTCTTAACCCCGAGTCAATAAGGTTATGGTTGGGTAAAGTTTACTTGATCATCAAGCAAGCTAACCACCATACCTCTAGTTAAGTTAACCATTGGAACGCCTAACCATGGTCAGGTAGGCTGTTAGGGAAGGTTAACTTGGGTTGAGTTAACCATTAGGATATGGCACCAAGTCAACAACCCCAGATTGATCTGGTTCACAAGGAAAGGGTACGTGGAGATGCGTCAGGTGAGTTGGACCAATAAAGAAGGACCCTAACTTTCTATATAAGGAGGACCTACTCTGTAGCACAAGTAATACTCTCAATCACCCAAATAACCCTGATCGAATGATTCCCCCAAAGTTTGACTTAAGCATCAGAGCCTGGTCCCATAGCCTCCTCCGGGCCAGTCACCAATCTCTGTTACACAAGTTTGCGTAGCTTGGGACCTTGCGACAACATGAATTGTTCCTGGTTAATATATACCTACATGAAGTCTTTATGACCTTTCTAAAAATGGAATAAATGTGTTGTTTCATGATGAATAACTATCTTGCTTGTCCATCAAGTACACAGTAGCATCATAAAAATGAAAAGTCATGAGCTAACACAATAGACCTTCTTGTGAAGGATTCTTTCAAGTCTGAATAGTTTTTCCACATATTTGTAAATAATCTGCATCAACATACTCTGGTTTAAGGGGAAAAAAAGTCGGTATATTGTCATATGTTGCCATCCCATTAGTAGGACTCACGCAGCCTTCAAAAGCATTTTCATCACATCCCATTAGTAGAAATTTTGATTGACTTTGCTTTTCTTTATTTTTTTTTTTAATTTGGACAACTAGTGTGATTTTACTCAATTACCCTTTAAATTTATTCCCAATCACATCCTTTACAGTTGTTTTAAGGGCAATAGGTGTTTGTTATGTTTGGATAAATAATAAACCCTTGTGATGTTAATAATTTCCCGTTTGTTTTAATAGGTCATCCCTTTATGTTGATCTCCAAGACATTTTGATAAGCTCTGCAATAGCTCCACACACCCCTCCCCTCACCAAAAAAAAATCTACTTCTATGATTTTCTGTCATTTATGATGAGGCACTACTACTGCTCTTAGCCCATTGTAATCAAAATTTTGGAAAATTCAATTTCAGTTGGAGGATGTTGGTTTTATCTAGTGGTGGAGGAAACATCTATCTTCTTTGTACGAGATGGGATGTGTTCATTGAAATTGTACTTTGCTACTATTTGCAATCCATTCGAACCCTTTGGTTGTATTGAATGCAATCCTTACTGCTTTAGAGGGAAAATATGCCTCCATACTTGTCATCGTCATTTGAGTTACCCTTTCTTACTCAAGTTCTACTAGATAAATCGAGGAGTAAACATATTGGAGGTACTTAAGCATTGATTTTAGTGTCCTTGGTTCAGGAAGTATCAGAATTGTGATTGGGATTCAAACCTTCGAATGCTAAGCGGTAAGTGACCTAGCACCTCCCCACTTAAGTCCCCGCACATAGTGGAAATTGGGGAAGACCTTGTACACATCCTAGGCAACCCCTAGTGAATGGCTAAAGGTGGAGAGAAGGCTATCAAAATACAATACTAGAATGGCCATCGGAAGCAGCCCCTGAATTCGGTGACCTCAATCCGATGGCACTTGCTGTACTAAAATGGCTCAATGCCCATGGCTCCCACTACTCATTTCATGTCCAACTCTGACTAACCTCCCACACTACCTTGCGCCTTTCCCCATAACTTACACACCACATGAGTTTAAGGAGGTGGGCCCGCGTGTCCCGACTAGTGACTTGACCCATTTAGGAATAGGTTCTCGACCAAACAGGTCCTAAGGCCTTGCACTATAAAAGGGAGAAGTGAGTTCATTTCTCACTCCTCACCTAAAAATCAATGTGGGAGAGGGAGAGAAAAGAGGAAAAAGGAGAAGAAGAAGAAAATGAAGAAGGAAGGGAAGCTCCCAGCTACATACGTGGTTGTTGGTTGTTGACAAAGGTAGGTGGTACCTTCCCCTAACCCTCTTTCCCTCCATTTTTTGTCTTTTCCCTTTGAGAAAACTATGGAATTGTCAGGTCCAAGGGGTAAGACTTGACCCTGGTGCTTTCTGGCTGTCGGGTTAGTGTGCATTACACTCCCCTTTAACCAAATAGGGAGTTAGGATTTCGTCCATGCCGAACGGCTCGGTGGAATGTGATTAGTTCGTATTGAATGAGAAGTGGGAAAACCCCTTATAATCTCTATAGGACAAATCCTAGTGATCGGGTCCGAGCTAGCATAATCCCAAAAGGTGGTCAAATTTCTGGGTTTACCACCAAAAATATACCACTGAAAACACAAGGGTGAATCCGGTGACTTGTTTCCAGTGAGCCCTGAGCTCTTAGGAAGCTACTATCCAAGCCACCAGGAACAATAGGGCTAAATCCGATGACTTGTATTGAACTATCAAAATTTCCTGTTCTTGTAGCTTTGGGGGGAAACCTTGTGGGTCTCCAGTAACACTTGTGACCCAATGATGATCTAGGGTTTTGATAGTTCAATCGATGTATCTCTCAAATGGCCTGATGGAATCGGGACTTCTTTAGCTTGAAATGGCCCGATGGAATCGGGAATTTTAGCTACCACACCTCCCTAAACTCCATGGATGAAATCCCAACAATCGGACCCAAACAGAAAAGCCCTAAATCTATGGGCACACTTCTATGTGTCCAATGGAAACAACCACCAAAAACACATGGGTCTGAATCTGGTGGGTTGTTTCCAGTGGGGATACAGCTCTTATGAGCTCTCTGTTTGCACCACCGGATTCACACCTGATGAATTCAGTGGACTCCAACCCTATTTTTGGTGACTAAATCCGATGACACCCTGGACTGTCAAGATTTGACAGTACATTGACCCTCTGGAGGTAACCCCTGTGGGTCCCTTTCGATGTTCCCGACACGTAATAACACCTAATTGTCTTTGTGCCTAGGACAAAGATGCGCACATGCCCTGAGGCCAGAATTGAATTGAACACCCGCTGGCCGTACTTGGAACCCAATCCATTCAAACTTAATCAAGGTGAGGGATGGTTAACTTTTATTTTGGATTATTTAATTATTATAGAACTGCTTGCAAGTGTAGGATTTTCACATGATTATTTAAATTGCTTAAATGATGATGTTGCTTCATAACATGTTATATTGTGATGGAAATAATATGAAATGTATGTTGTCAGACGGAATCCGGTGTGGTCGAGGTGGTTCCACTACCGTGATTGCCGTGCATTCATGCATTGATTATGTACATTAGATTAGTTGTAGTCCCGGATTATACTTTGTGGCCGATGGTATCCCAGTATCGTGTACTCCGAGACTGCATTTAGAAATGGATATGCTTCATGGCCGATGGTAATCCCGGTGTTGTGTAGTCCATACTCAACTGCTTTGTATGCTAGAATAGGTATATAGTTGTGGGTTACACCTTGTGGCTGATGGTATCTCGGAATCGTGTACCCCGGGACTATACCTAGAAATGGACTCGCTTTGTATCCGATGGTGATCCCATTGTCGCGTAGTCCATACTAACTGTATCATTATGAAAGGCATGTAGGATATTGTGGTTAGGTGACACCCCATGCTCCGTCCCCTTACCAATAGGGGGTAAGGTGTTAGATAACCCAATGGTGATATGTCCGATGAACCTTCTCAGAATGCCACACTTGCGGTATGATGTGATTGTTGCTAGAGGAGGGAACTAGTCTGGCGTGGCCGATGGTGATCCGGTACTGTGACTATCAGGAGGGGGTTGTCAGGGGTTTGCTGAGTGACCAAGGGACACATACTAGGATCGGAAGGCTCCTAATCATGGCTAGGGCTTGTATCACTATGTAGTTGATGTGCGGTTCTGAAACTAGGGATATAGCCTAATATGTCATAGTAACATTACTCGACTTAGTTGCATTGTTTGGTGGTTTAATAATCAAGTGAATTGCATCATACGCGTCATGGACTATGTGTTTAATTTTTGTATTCATGTCACCATGGAATATTATATATGTGAATGTTGTGCTTGGATGTGCATAAACCCCACCCCTCACTGAGCAAGTCGGAAGCTCACACCACATATATGCCTCTTTTTAGATGATGATGCAGGTATAGTAGTGCCGCTTGGTGGTGACTCGACCTCAACGGGACCTGACTATGGCATAAGTGACTGGTGGATGCCAGAAGTTGAAGATCATGATTAGGATTGTGCCAATAACTGCTATGCATACGCGGCACCATGAGATGCACTGTGTATTTTTTATATTCTGATATCGACCTGGTGATTTTATATTTTTGGGCTTATTATGTATAAGTCTTGAATTATTGTAATGGAATAGCTTGGTTATATTTATATGATATCACTAGATGTTCGCCTTTTTAAATTATGAGTTCGCTATTATACTCTGATTCTGCTACTATTGGTTTGGTTCATGTTGTGAGATTGTACATGTTAAGGTACTACTATCAGAGATCCTAGTAGGGTTGTAAGATGGGTACGTGTCTTACTCACACCACTGGTATTTCTAATGGTAAGTTGGGTTTACTAGAATTGGGGTGTGATAGCTTGGTATTAGAGCACGAGGCTCTGCCTTAACTCACAATCTCAATCGAACCATGATTTCAGATTAGGATTTAAATAAAAATCTTAAAGACAACAATTAATAGAAATTGCACAAATAGGAGACAAGTATAGGTGTCAAAGCCGTTTCATTATAATCAAGAATTGAGTATATGAGCTCACACCAAAATTTTCTTGAAATAAAAGACAAAAAGCAGGAAATCCTAACTAGCCTAAAATTCTAGGAATTCAAATAATAGAAGCAAATGACAGGAAATAAAATGCAACTAACAACTAGAACATAAGAACTGGAAAGAAAGCATAAAATGGGAAATCCTAAGACTACAGTGGCAACATAAGCCACTACTATTGTTGGTCCTACTGTTGATTATGCCCTCAACCTTGAGCTCGGTTTTGACCCTGTGCTCCTAGATTTAGCACTGGAATGGCAAGGTGGAAGACCATTGCCTACATCTGTGCCTCCAAGGAGGCCACCCAGGTGTCTAGCAGGCAGTAGCTCCTGTCCACACTCTATAGTTGAGTAACCATCCTACTTAGTAAGTTGGTGGTGGTATCTAGGAGGGCCATCACATCATTGAGTCCATAGGGCCTTGAACCCCTAGTGCCACGAGAAGAGGAGGCAATAGAAGTCCCCATAGACTAGGGGTTAGGTGGTGGAATCACCCCAGCAGGAGGCATACGTGGAGGGACAACAGGATCAACAACTCCATCACCCTCCTAATCACCATTGTGACAACCCCCATCACCACCTTCCGGTTGATCCTCTACCTCCATTAGTTGTTCCCCCTCATCCTCATCCTCAGTGACCTCATTCATGTTCAGCTCCATCTTCTTCAGAGAGTCTTGGTTGAAGTCCAAGACATCAGTTCCCAGACCCTCCTCCCCCTCCAAGTTTACACCAAAGTGTAAGAAGACCTCAGTCAGAATCCGGCTGTAGCAGAGGTTTCCAGCCCTACGTGCCCCTCCCTTAGCTCTTGCCAGCATGGTCCACATCAAAAGATAAAGGAGGCAAACCTACAGCCCCATGTAGACACAGTACATGATGTCGGCATGAAGAATAAACACCTCATCGAAGTGCCCGCTAGTGGGGAGGACATTCAGCTAGATAACTTGACACACAACTTTCGACGTAGCCTGATAATTAGCGGATAGGTGCCATCCAGAAGCATCCCTTGTGAGCATGTTTTCCATCTCCGCCTGGACATCAAAATTTTGGAGCTCATAAGATGGAGTCCTAGGCGGGCAGTAGGCCAACTCTCCCTCATTGGAAATCATCAGTAAGTTGGCTAACTCGGCCATACCAAAGGAGATATCGATCCCCTCCACCCTTGAGGTGATCCTCATCTCCTCAGTGTTGCGATTCTCACATCACAGGGTGTAGTAGAAGAGCCTTACAAGCAATGGGTAGCACTTGGTGTTCGGCTTCAAGATGCAATACCACCCTAGGGCTTTGAAGCATTGGCGGAGGCAAAACTATCGGAAGCCCTTGTCCTCACATACTTCCTCGAGTCGACATTCCTATACTCAAGCTTTTCCCAGCGATCTTGATCCTTCACAGAGTGAAACAACCAGTGATCATACTGTTCCTCAGTGGGAATGGCCAAGTGTTATTGGGCGGTAGCACAACAGGGATGAACACGGCAACAAGACATGGTTACAACACAAAGTTCCTAGGGTTTAAGAAGGACAAAACCTAAGTTAGGAAGAATGCCTAAAACCAAAGAGAGAATCTCAAAACCTAGGTCAGAGAAGAAGAAGAACTCACCTCGGATGCATGTATGGCGACAATCGGGCATAAAATCATGAGCAAAAGGTAGGAAATGGCTGGGGAGACCTTCCTTGGTCATTTCCTCTCATTCAACAAGTAGAATAGGGTTTTGTGAGAAAAACCTCAATCCCGAGCTTATATATAAGCCAGGATGCCCACCGAAAAAACTGGACTTGAATCCAGTGAGCTGTTTCTGGTGAGGAAATTTTTGAATTTTGGTCTTTGTTTTGGTCACCAGAAATATTAGACATATTTTCGGTGAACCAACCCATATTTCCAATGAAAAAACCCTATTTTCGGTGAACATTTTTGGAACCAAACAAAATTTTCTATTTTATTTTATTTTGCATTATTTGCTTCCTTAATTAGGGATTTTCTCCCTAATACGCATGTGATCGGATTTCGATACTTCGTGGGCCCCACCTGTGCATGCTCCAACCCTAATGCACTTCTTGAATATATATATATGGGACCCACTATGCATGTTAACTTTAACCTGCTTGCTACTTAATTATGTGTGACTAATTAAGATTCCTCAACAGGAACCATGTCGCACAGGAATACCCGATCTTGATCTAATGCGTCACCTCCCGCTTCCCCTACACGGAACCGGGGTAGACTACACAATGTGCCACTGGCCCCACCTGTTCTTACGGTACAGGATGTTGCTAACATAATGGGCAACATGATGCGAGAGGTGGAAGAGAAGCAAACTCAGTTCATGGCCAGGATTGATACCCGGATCCCGACTGTTATTGAGGCCCAAAATGCACCTCCTGCACCCCCTACTCCACTGGCACTAGCCCTAATGCTAGCTAGCTCAGCCACCCTTCAAACATCTGATGGGATGCAAGGGCAAGTGCATGGGCATGTACAAGGTCAGGTACAAGGGCAGTTTCAAGGACAAGTACCCGGGCAAGTGCAAGGGTAAGCCCAAGTGCACGTATAGGGTTGGATTGACCTAACCAAAATGACAGAGAAGTTCCAAAGGCTGAGGCCCCCATACTTCTCCAATGTGAGCCATGATCATTTGCTTCCTTCAAGATAGATTGGGGGTATAGAGAAAGTCTTTAAGTTGATGGGCTGCAATGATGAGCAGAAAATACTATGTGCCGGCTACCAATTGTAAAATTAAGCCAATGCATAGTAGAGGGCTATTGAGCCCATTATGATAGCAACCAACCCCACCCCCACTTGGGAAGACTATAAGGAGACCTTTAGGAATTACTTCCCTGAGACCTTTTGGGATAGGAAAGAGAGTGAATTCTCCAATTTGGTGCAAGGGTCCCAATCAATGCTAGAGTACCAACAGAGGTACGAGGAGTTGTACTACTTTGCTCCGGAGCACATCCAAAATGATAGGTCCAAGGCCCAAAAGTTTGAAAAGGGGTTGAGGCCAAACATTAGTTCTACTATGGTTGGGTTAAAGCTGCAAACATATACTGAAGTGGTCCAAGTGACTAAGTCTATTGAGGACCGACATAGGGACAATTTCTTGGCTCAACAAGGAATGGGGAAGAGGCCCATAGTGTCCTCTGATTCCAAGGGAGTCATCAAACACTCAAGAGGCCCTTATATCAACCCAACTCCAATCCATTCAAGAAGGCCAGAAGCAAGTCAAGCCTCCCAATCCTCCTGCTCTAGTGGTATGTCTCAATCTGTGGGTTCAAACCCTAGGTGCTTCCATTGTGACCAGCCAGGTCACCTAGCCCGGACATGCCCCCACCGGAGGCTAGGTGATGCACCTTATACCTTGCCACCTAGGCCCCAGCAGGCTTATGCAGCCAACCGGCTAGCCCAACCATCACAAGCCAGAGACCACAAGGAAGGGTATTTGCTATAACCACAGAGGATGCAGAAGCTACACCAGGAGTGGTGACAAGTACATTATTGATATCATTTTTGCCTGCACATGTGTTATTTGAATTAAAAGCATCTCATTCATTTGTGTTACTGAAATTTGCGAAGAAGATGGGAATTCCACCCAAGAGCTTGTCCTAGTGTTTGGCAGTGAGTACACCCATAGGGAGTGTGGTGGGTTTGAATTATGTTTAGGAACCATGCCTGGTGATCATAAATGGACATGACTTGAATGCACACTTGATCGAGTTGGATATGGCCGATTTTAATGTGATTCTAGGGGTGGACTGGTAGTCCACTTATAGACCCAGTGTGCTATATGCAAAAAAGGTGATAGTATTCAGACCCCGTGATGAGAGAGAATTTACCTTAGTAGGGGATAAGCCAAGGAAACACTAGAAGATTATTATGTCAGCACTTCGGATGAAGAAGATACTAGACCAAGGGTGTCAAGGCTACCTAGCATCCATGACAGATAATTATATAAAGGTTAGACCATTGACTGAACTGGATGTGATAAGGGAATTTCCCGATGTGTTTTCGAATGATTTGACAAGATTGCCCCCGGAATGAGAGATAGAGTTTGTTATAGACCTACTCCCCGGCTCAGCACCAGTGGCAAAAGCTCCTTACCATATGGCCCCCACAGAATTGAAGGAATTATAGGTGCAACTTTAGGACCTTCTGAAGAAGGGATTCATTAGACCTAGTGTATCCCCATGGGGAGCACCAATATTATTCGTCAAGAAGAAGGACGGAAGCATGAGGTTGTGCATTGATTATCAGGAGCTTAACATGCTAACCATCAAGAACCAGTATCCTTTTCTAAGGATTGATGATCTGTTTAATCAGCTGCAAGGTGCTAAGGTATTCTCCAAAATTGACCTTAGATCAAGCTAACACTAGCTCAGAATCAAAGATAGTGATGTTAGCAGAATAGCTTTCAGATCTCGGTACGGATATTACGAGTTTTTGGTGATGTCATTTAGGCTGACTAATGCACTGGCTGCATTCATGGACTTGATGAATTGGGTATTTCAAGATGTCTTAGACAAGTTTATGATTATTCATTGATGACATCTTGGTATACTCTAAGAGTGCAGAGGAACACGTTGTTCACCTGAGGCTAGCACTGCAACGTCTGAGAGAAAAGCAATTATACACCAAATTCAGCAAGTGTGAGTTTTGGCTTTCACAAGTGGAATTCCTAGGCCACATTGTCTCAAATAAGGGGATAGAGGTTGACCCAAGCAAGGTGAAGGCAGTTCTAGAGTGGGATACTCCCAAGAATATGGCAAACATTCGTAGTTTTCTGGGATTGATTGGATACTACAGGAGGTTTATTGAGAACTCTTGCATTTCTACACCAATGACTCGACTCTCATGTAAAAGTGTACAATTTTAGCGGTCCGATGCTTGTAAGAAGAGCTTCAAGGAGCTAAAGCAAAGGTTGATATCAGCTCCTATCTTGACTATTCAACCGGTACAGGTGGTATGGTTGTGTACAGTGATGCCTCCAAGTTGGGATTGGACTGTGTGTTAATGCAGCATGGGAAGGTCATTGCCTATGCATCTCACCAGTTGAAGGACTATGAGAAGAATTATCCCACCCATGACTTGGAATTGGCAGCTATAATTTTGCCTTAAAAATTTGGAGGCATTACTTGTATGGTGAGAAGAGTGAATGTGAGGGTAGCGGCTGAAAAAATGACCTTTTTTAGAGGTCCTCGAGCCCTCTCTCCTCTCTTTCTCTTTCTCTTTCTTGGGGAGGTGTGTGTCGTGTGTATTTACCTACTGGCCCCGTATTGCCTTACCGCCACTCAGAGATACGTGGAGGCCTATTTCATAGGATTATAAGGGTCGTCACTAAGACGGGGATTTAATAATGGTCCGATACAGGGGATTGGGATCATATAAAAGGGTTTGGAGTCGCCACCTAGGATTATGGGCCTAGGACTGGGGGGTGGGCCTGATTCCTGAAAAAAGGATTCGAAAGTTGGTTTGATCCAGAAAATTAGGGTACGTGTCAAGTTGTACAATTGGGAAGGTGTTAGGCACCCAATCTACTCGGTTCAGCTGGTCTTCTTACTAGATGCTTAAGAATGAACATTTTTCATAATTATTCTTATTCCGCATGCATGGCTAAGTTATCACACATATATACATTGATTGAATTTAAATAATTATGTATACTAAAATAAGGTCAATATAAAGTCTATATTATGCTAATTTTGGTAGAAAATTATACCTGAGCTTGACCCCTGTTTTGGGTCAGGAGGGGTGGGACCACGATTATTGCTGGCATGAACGTTCTTGTGAATTCTCTTAGCTCAGGGGAAGATGGTCTTGACCTCCAACTTCCTTTTTCGAGAGATGCTAACTGTAGTAATGTTCGAATAGAGTTTCAATTAGGAATGATTACTTTCGGGTTTTGATTGTGGTATCGATTCGGTAAAGCTTCGGCTAGGGATGGGCTACTTCCAGATTTTGGCTGAGGTGGCACTCCGATAAAGCTTCCGCTAGGGATAGGTTATGGGAGGGTTAGGCTGAGATGGCACTCCGGTAGAGCTTTCACTGAGGATAGGCTATGGGAGGGCTAGGCTGAGGTGGCACTCTGACAGAGCTTTTGCTGGGAATAGGCTGAATCCTAAATGGTTGAAGAACTTCGAAGGCCCAAAGAGCACTTCAAAGATCCGAAGACTTATGAAGATCTCTCCGAAGACTTGAAGAACCTTAAGAGGGGGTGGGAGACTAAGGGGAAACTTTTCCTACAAAAAAATCTCACTCAAAGAAGGCAAAGGATTGAAGAATTTCGAGGCCCGGAGAACACTTCGGAGACTTGAAAAACCTCAAGGGGGGAGGAGAGAGGGTAGAGCTTCTCTACTATGGATGCTCCTAGGAGGCTTGAGTGTGAAAAACCAAAGGGAGGGGGTATTTACAGAATTTTGAACCAATGGGGAGGAAAGGGAATTTCCTTGGCCAATGGGGTTAAAAAGTGATTTTTCTAAACCAATGGGGGTGAAAACATGAATTTTTGGACCAATGGGGTGAAAGGTAAATTTCTTTGGCCAATGGGGGAAAAATAATTTTTTTTGGGCCAATAAGGTAAAAAGATGCCTTTTTAGGCAAATAGAAGGTCGTGGGGCAGGGTACATTAGCGAGACAGTGTAGAGTGCACAAGCAGGTGAAGAGAAAAATCTCTTCATGAAACCAATCATTAGAACACATATTCTGGCCATTGACGGTGGCACATGAGGCTGGGCGGGGGTGTACGGGGCATGCATGGGTGCACGGGACAGGCGAGGGCACGCGAGGCAGGAATAGCGCACGGGGTAGGTAGGGCATGCGAGGACAGGGTGCATTGAACGGCAGGGTGAGCGTGTGGCACTAGTAGGGGCACGGGGCACTGGCAGAGGCAAGGTAGGCTGGCAGGGGCGTGGGCCACTGACAGGGGAGAGGTAGGTTGGTAGGGGCGCAGTAGGCTGGCAGGGGCACGGGGCTCGCGCAGGGGCACGATAGGCTGGTAGGGGCGAGGTAGGAAGGCCATGGGTGTGCGGAGCGGGAGGAGTGCATGAGAGGCAGGCCTTGGGCGAGCGGGGCAAGTGAGGTGCATGCGGCTAGGATGTAATTTTCCAGGAGCGATTGCGGGAGATCTGTCAGTCTGATTTTGACATACCATATATCGTTGGAATCATAATTCTAAGTACTATGCATCCATATAGTCACTAGGACCGAATTCCTTCATATATGAAATGTCATAATTAGACCCTTCTTTTCTCTCACGTGGGGTTTTAAGGATTCTAGGTGAGTATGGGATGTTTCTGGGTTGGATTACCTTAATCAATTATCATCTTTGTCGATCGGAAGTAAGAAGTTGCATCCAAGATCCGTAATTCATCATAGCCGGAGGAGGGTGACAAAATTGGGTGTCTACAGAATGCCCCTCTTTGGCTGAGGCCTGTGCTAACAGCCAAAGGGCAAAGAAAAGAACGACTACATTTTATCACCCAGAGCATTTACTGCCGTCATCTTGCTCATTAATGATAGAGTTGAAAATGTAACAGGTAATATCTCTTAACTACTTTAAAGTTTAAGATTTACCTAGGTTGCCGATTGTAGGAAAGAAATTCGCTACTCTTCCAATCCTGTAAAATACGTTAGTACTTGATCTTTGACTTTTCCTAGGCTGGGCTTCCATGCGCCAGCTTAGGGAATTTGGTCTCCAGGCTGGGTCTCGTGAACCAATCTGGGCTATCTGGGATCATCGATTACAAGAAAGAAATTTGCTACTCTTCCAATCTTGCAAAAGACAAAAAATATTTGATTCTTGGACTTTCCTCGACTAGGCTTCTGTGTGCCAGCCTAGGGAATTTGGTCTCCAGGTTGGGACTTTCGAACCAATCTCGGCTATATAGGACCATCGATTGCAAGAAAGAAATTCGTTGCTCTTCCAATCTTGCAAAAGAGAAAAAATATTTGATTCTCGAATTTTCCTTGACTGGGCTTCCATGTGCCAGCTAAGGGAATTTTCGTCAATGAGATTGGGTCGCTTGGAGCCAATTCAAAGAAGATTGGGTCACCTAGGGCTGGTTCAATGAGATTGGGCCACCCGAGGCCGATTCAATGAGATTTTTTTCTTTCTTTAATTTTTTTGTTGATTGGTGTTTTTGAAGTTGAATCATGGGATTGGAACCTTGAATTTGGACCTTTGAATCTTGAAATTTGGCTTTTGATTTGAAATCTTAAGTTTTGGCTTTTGATTTGGAATCTTGCATTTTGGCTTTTGATTTGAAATCCTGAATTTTACTTTCATGTGATATAATTTCTACCTCTTGATTTTGATTTTCACCTTCCAATGTGATGTAATTTTATCTACCAATTGAATTTGATTTTTACCTTCCACTTTCATGTGATATAATTTTCATCTACCACAAAAGTTTTGACTTGGATTTCACCTTCCATTTTTATGTCATGTAATTTTCATCTACTAATTGAATTTGATTTTTACTTTCCATTTTCATGAGATATAATTTTCATCTACCACACAAATTTTGACTTGGATTTCACCTTCCATTTTTATGTGATGTAATTTTCATCTACCACACAAATTTTGCTTTGTATTTCACCTTCCCCTTGAATTTGATTTTCACTTCCAATTTAATGTGATGTAATTTTTATCTATCAATTGAATTACTTTGAATTTTGTAATTTGTGGTAAGAATCTTCGAATTACACCTTGGAATTGGAATCTGAAATTTTTTTTTTTTTTGAGAAAACGAATTTTTTAACCATAAAATGGTTCCCCCGCTTGTTTATTCCCTATTCCGATTTTTTTGAGTTGGGAACGATTTGTGAGCGAATGAGCTCGGGTTTTTGAATTTTCTCGAAGATTCAAAGCTTTTTGCATTTTTTCGGGTTTCTTCAATTTTTTCCGAAGAACTTCAAGTTTTTCTTAAAGTTCTTCATCTTCCTCTTGAAGATCTTCATAGTTCTTGAGGAGGGAGCCATTTGGAGAATTTGAAGTCTTTTCGGGCTTTTTTGCAAATTGTAAAACTTTTTGGGGTTCCTTGTAATTTTTAGAAAATATGGCCGAAAGAAGAAAGAGAAGGACCTAAGGAGAAATCCAACTGGATGGCACAGAGAGTTGTGGTACATCTTCCCAAGGGGATGATAGTCCCACAGACTGGTACATTGGGCGGACACTCCACAGGACCCGAGACCACATATGCAACTCAATGTGGGGCACATGGGTGAGTCCTACACTTTACTTTATTTATTCATTATTTCTGTGCATTTATTATTATATTTTTTTTATTTTATTTAGAGATTCAATGAGGGAGTACCACCCACATTGGCCATATATGGTCATCCAAATGCGGTCCGGGATTGGTACCAGATGCTCCCTCACAGGGTTACGGAACTAGTAAATTCAACTTACCTAAGACGATGGCCTCGTTAGAGACCAAGAAGTTCAACCCGGCATTAGTGGGAGCTCTGATGGAGCGGTGGTGGCCAAGTACTTATTCCTTTCATCCCCCCACCGACTAGATTACCGTCACACCCCTATGCTTTTATGCTTTGATGAGCGTACAATTTGGGGAGAGCCCACTATCCCTTCCTGAGACTCTGATAGCATAGGATTTCACAGACTTGACGGGTATTGACATCTAGGAGGATCAGACACATGTCCATTTAGGTGTCATCAATGCCCATTGGATGAGATGGACCAGAGTAGGGGTGTTAATCGGTCGGTCCGGCTCGGTTTCGATCCGGGTTGAGTCGGTTTTGGTGTGGGAAAGTTGAAACCGAAACCGAACCAATAAGGAAATTCTGGTTTCGGTTTCGGTGCGGTTTGGTTTCGGTTTGTCTTCGGTTTCTTAAATCGATTTGTAACCGGGTTGGTTTTGGTTTTTGGTCCAGTTTGGATTTGACTTTCCATACAAATGTTTACAAAACTATGCAAATTTTGATTTCTTTAATGAATTTTGGAGTGTTTTGGTTTCTTACCGGTTTGGTTTCAGTTTTGGTCTGGGTTTTGAGCCGATTTCGGTTTGGTTTCGGGTTCATCCGGTTTTCGATGCGGTTCGGTTTGGTTTTGGGGTTGCAATACTCCAAACCGAACTGACCCAATAAGGCTTCAGTTTGGTTTGGTCCGTGTTGTTATCGATTCGGTCCGGCCGGTTTTACCGGTTCGTTTAAGAATTGACACCCCTAGACCTGAGGGTGAACCCAGGTTATTTTGCGCAGATAACTCATTATTTCCTTCTATTTACTGTGGCACAATGTCTCTTTAGTGATCTTCGAGGTGGAGTGGATATTCGCATGGTTGCCCTCTTCTGGAACCTTTGGAAGGTAGACTCTTGGGATTGGGGTTGTGCCGCTTATGCACACCTTCTACGGACCTTAGACCTACTATCATATGGAGATCAGGGCCTCAAGGAAGCAGGTTATATTCTCCAGGTGACTTCACACTTTTCCTTTTGTTCTCCTCTTTTTTTTTTTTTTATTTGATTGATTGCTCCTCCTTATTTTGATCTTTTAATTTAGCTTTGATGTTATGAGTACCTAGAGATTATGGCCCCCTTACTGAAGGATCCTCGGAGCTCACCCTTCCCTATGGCTACAAGATGGGGAGATAGCCTGGTATTGAGGAGTCGGTGCCATCCTTCCAGGCTCACTTCCCGCTCTCTCTTGAATGGGCTCATAGAGGTAAGTCATGTTTGGTATCAAATTTCCTTTTGCCTTTTGCAGTACTTACCTCTTCTTGACTTTGCTGGTTAATTGGAGACCATTTCAGCACCTCAAATTCCCTAACCTGACGATGTTGCTCAGGCCAAGTTTTTAACAGAGAACTGTCTCTTGTTTAAGGGTATCTTCAGCCATGCTTGGTACTTAGGAGAGCACGTTACACCCTAGTGGTCTGATCCTGCCATGCACTCCCCTCCTTGTCTTCCTCTACTATGCATCATCCGAAGTGTATCCCTGTAGGTCAGGTTGAGTGATTGGCTAAAGGAATATGGGATGACTCCTTTGTTATGAGATTGTTCGTGGTTTCGACCGAAAATCTCATCCCCTGGCCACGTTCTTCAAGATTGATATTCATAAGGCTTTTGACACAATCAGTTGGGACTTTGTTTCAAATGTTCTGCTCTAGATGGCTTTCCCTCCCTCTTTTGTCCATTGGATTCGAATCTGCATCTCCTCCCCTAGATACTTTGCGCTTGTCAATGGGAGCCCAGCGGGATACTTTCCCTCTGGGTGTGGCATCCGTCAAGGCTGCTCGCTATGCTCCCTTATGTTCTCCCTCTTTCTATAAATCCTTTCCCGTTCCATTCAATCGACCACTGACCTCTATCTCATTTCTCCCATTCCTAAATGCAAAAATATTCTCCTCACTCACTTGGCTTTTGATGATGACATCATGATCTTTTCTAAGGCTGGCTCCCTTTCAATCACCACTATCATGTCCACTCTCCATTTCTTTGAAGCCCTTTTGGTCTCAAAATCAATCTCCTCAAGTCCAATATCTTCCTCTCCGGGATCTCCCTTGAGACCAAGGCTCTCCTTTGTGATATTACTGAAATTCCTTTGGGCTCCCTGCCTGTCAAGTACTTGGGTCTCTCTCTCATCTCCACCAAACTCTCCTCCCACCACTGCACCCCTTGCTTGACCAGCTCAGGAAAAAGCTGCAACTTTGGAAATGCAGACTTCTCTCTTTTGCTGGTTGGCTGGCTTACCTTAGTTAGGTCAGTTCTTCAATCCATGTACCTTTACTAGTCATGTACCTTCAACCTTCCTACTTCAGTGATCAAAACTTTTGAGGGTATCCTCTATTTTTTACCTTTGGAAAGGCTCTAAGTCCTTTCGATTCCTCAGACCCCTTAGATGGAAAAAGATTTGCTCCCCAAATTGAAAGGAAGGCTTGGAATCAGGAAAATCAAGGACATAATTTTGGTGGGTGTTCTCAAGCTTATCTAGAAAATTGTGTCCAAGCACAAGAGCAAGCAAGAGTATTTGTGTATACTGGATCCTCTCTGGCCTGCTGATGAGCACATTTATGTGTGAAATCTAGGGTAGTAAAACATGCATTTTACATATTTAGAATGGAAGTACCTTAGGTTTTACTCTCTTTTTGCAGGTTTTATATTTTCAAGGCCTTAAGGATTATCGGGCACTATATCTTCAATTTTACACATAAAGAGGTCTTATTTCTTTTCATGGTTGCGAAGAGGACGAAATTCTGAGCAAGATGGATGTGTTCAATTAAAAGTGCACATTCGTTTGGTCACCCGTACAAATAATTATTCTTTTCGGGCCAGAAAAAGAATAATGCATCAGAACTGAACCGAGATGCAGAACCAGCCCGTTTGCAATTGTCCCAGAGGTACAAAGAATATTCCAAATGCCAACAAGGATCGATGGACCACATCCTTAAGTGATTGAAGATTTGTTTTTGGTAACAACAACTACCTAGTGCAGTTGGTGAGCTATGGTGTGCAAAATTCCCTTGCACACCAAGAGGTCTCAAGTTCGAATCTCATGGTTGTTTTTTTTAGAGAATTTGTTGAAGATTTCCTGCTTTTCATTCACTTAAAGCACTAAGGGCATGGAGGGGATTTCCACATCAAATTAGAAGCAAGGAAAATCGTGGAAGCAAGAAGAGAAAAATCGTGGAAGCCAGAAGAGAAGAAAAAAAAAGGAAAGAGAAAAAAATGGGAGAAATAAAGATTGTCCAAATCTTCTCTCTCCTCCACATCATCACCAAAGATTGTCCAAATCACACAAAGCAAGAATAAAATCGTCCCTAGGAGAGAGAAAAAGAAGAAAAATAAATTAGAAAAAAAGAAGGAAAGAAAATAAGCAAAAAAATTATAGGAAATTTCTCCAAATTTATTTCTCTCTTTTCTCTCCTCTATCTTAGCACTTTTGGACTCAAAAGATCTCACAATCAATTGTGGGTTTCTCCCTTTTAGGAAAGAGAAAATTGTTACTCTACCTCCCCATTCCCTATAAATACAATTCATGTAAGAGGAGGGGAGACAATTCATTCTTCTTCTAGTTTTTTTTTTTAGTTGCTCTCTCTTTCTCTTGCTCTCTCTTTAGTTCTAGTTCTTCTCTATTTTTGCTTTAATCACTTTTTTAATAGTTTTTTTATGTCAATTAATGCAAGCACTTTTTTATTTTTATTCAGCCCTTTTATGTTTATGATTTATGCAATTGAGTTGTAATTTTTTAAGTTATAGTTCTAGGCTTAGATCTAGGTGACAAGATCACGAGCCGTGGAGCAATTTTTTTTTCAAGTTCAAACATTGATTCAAGTAAGTAGGCTCCTTCAGTAGTCTTCTCTCCCCCCTCTCATTCCCTCTTCTGACTACCCTTTCCTTCTTAATTTAAGATTTTTATTTTCAGTCGTTACATTATTGCTATCCCTTTCCCCCAAGGTTCATGGCTAGTGTATGTGTTGGCTTTGCCCCTCCTAGCCATAGAACCATCAATTTATTGCTTTTATTTTAATTGTCTCCCTTTCCCTAAAGCCAAGTAGAGTAACCCTTGTAAGAGTGACTCTCTGGTCAAGTAGGGAAGCTCATATTATGATGCATCCCTCGGGCTAAGTAGAGAAACCTACTTGTGAGTCTCTCTCTAGCTTTCTTCCCTTTTTTTTTGTTTACTTTATTTTTATTTTAGTATTTTTTTCCTTTATTTTTAATTACGTGGGTTGTTTATTTTCAGTTACTTATTTATTTAATTTTAATTGCGTTGCTTGCGTCTTTAAATTCTTAGATGACGAATGGTTAGGATGTTATTTTAGATACATATGTTTAGGACGGTAAATAGAATTAGATCACAACCATTAATCGGTTCACTTTCGCATTATTAAAAGAAATAAAAAATAAAGTGGCTGCTCTCCCTGTGTTTGACCCATAGCTACACTGATCCGTACGCTTGCGGTTATATTTTAAATCTCAAACAGCTGGTAGTCAGATCTTCTTTCAGTTATTGGATCAAATGAAGGAGACTTTATGTGGGATCGGATGCTTAAACTCATGCAATAATGGCTGAGAGGTTTTATTGGGACACTTCTGTAAGGAGTCAAGCCTTTGGAAAAGCAAGTAGTAGGCAGATATGGAGATGAAGAACCATGACTTGGTTGCAAAATCACCACTACTCTATGGCCTATATATAGTTATACATTCATCCTTCTCCTTCCAATGAATTTGGCTTTTTTAATTTTCTTTTTAAAACATTAAAACCAAACTAAAAGCACCAAAAGCATGTGTTAATTTAAAGATATTGACTTATATGACTTACATTGACACTATACCTACAATTATTGACTTACATTATGGAGATTAGTTTTTTGGAGGCACACGCCTCTTAATCTAGATTGGATTAACTCCTCATTTCTACACTTGTTTGTTTTGTGGCCGTTGTCCTCCAAGAAAAAGTTTTGTTTGTTTTTTTGATATTGATATATATATATATATAATTAACTCTCATGTTTGGTTTTTTTTTTTTTTTNTATACAATATTATCTGCTGAAAGGGATATGATTACAAAAGGTTGCAACTATAGTTGTCATGGCGCCAAACGAAACCTAGGCGGTGGCTAGGCCAGCCACCTTGGCGTGTAGGCTGCAAGGTTCTAAATCTCAGTTTTAAGGCTGGTTTCGAACCTGGCTGAAACCAAGATTTCACAGGTTCCGACCGAAACCAGGTTGTAATTTGGTATTTTTTGGGCCAAACTCGAAACCTAGGTTTCAAGGTCCAGAAAGTGTTTTTTACCTTGTTTTCTTGTGCTGCATATTTTCAACTTTTTACACCTATTCCATGAATTGGTTTGACCCCCCCAAAAAAAAAAAAAAAAACCTAAAATAGTATTTGTGGTTTCGACCCAAGTTTGCTAAGATGCACTGAATGCGGTCGTACACTAGCTCTATTATAAGCATCAAGTTTACATATAATTTAGCTACTGGAAATGTAATTAAGCTATTAAAACAATCAATACATACATTAGAATGGAAAAACAAGCATAAAGCACTCACTATTCAATAACCACTAAATTATGTGAAATATGGTTGAATCTAGTCAAAACCTTGTTCGATCCCGTATCGACCTGGGGTTTCGTCTCGGAAAATGTCGATACTAAGATATCTTGACTGAAACTGTAACTTTTGACCGAGATTTAGTTCCATGGGAGGCGGTACCCTAGGTGACTAAGTCTTGCATATACCAAGCGGGGTTTGAGATGTAAAATATGATATTTCTTTCCTTTAAGATGTAATTTTGAGTAGGGGGTTATATGTGTGTAATTTTATTGTCTAAAAATTAAAATACATCTTCTTTAGGGTGGGTGGTAGCAGGATGGACGTCTTGCGTACTTATTTTAATGTTTTTTTTTTGTAATATTAAGCTATTTATTGCTTTTCTCTGGTCACTGGTACCCTAATGTTATAGTGAGAGGTTCATCTCTCTCTCTCTCTCCCCCTCTCTTTCCCACTTTGTCTTGACCCCCGTTTGCTGCAGCCTCCTCCCCTATCTCTCTTCTATCCCCTGCTCTGCCACAAACCCATACCCACAACATCCCCTTCCCCACGTTTTCTCCTCACTCCCCACAGCTCCATTAAAGTAAATTTTAAGGAGGATGTTGGATGTGGCAAGGGATGATTTTGGGCTTATGCACTGGGGTGTTTTTCGTTTATTTTGTAGTCTCCAACACATATTTGGGTCTTCTTAATTTCCATAGATATTTTCAACAATTTGGGGTACATCATCGTGCTTCAATATCAGTCCCTAAGCCATTCTTTGGGTTTTTTATTTCATTTAATCTTCCATGAATCTGACCCTACACTTCTCATCAAATGCCCAGATCAAATGAGTCTGGCAGGAAATTTACTATGTCGTCATCATCATCGTCAATGGGGTCGTTGATGTAGGTTGCCTCTTCCTGATGCTGGAAAAGCCAATGGCAATAGAAACATGTAGAGGTCTTCACCAACACTCAACACTCCACTGAAAACTCCAACACTCAACACTCAATAGAAACATGTAGAGGTCTTCACCAACACTCAACACTTCCCTGAAAACTCTTCTACTTGGAGGAAGGCTGAACGAAGAAAGGGGTATCTGGGTTCATTATTGATGTTCTTCCAGAAACTACTTGCAAACATGGCCAAACTACCATGGTCACAGAGACTACACCTTGGGTCTAGTAAGAATCTCACGAAAATAGGCTTCAGAAAACTGTCCATAATTTTTGAATAATACCTATTCCATCTGTAGTTATCTCCTAAAGACCCAAGCATAGACCAAAGAGCTTAGAGCTCTCACTCAGAAATCACAGCCCTTCGCACTCAGAAAATGAACAGAAGAGAGAAGCAAAATCTCGTAACAGTGAAGAAGCCCATATTTTGGAGAAACAAAAAAAAAAAAAAAAAAAAAAAAAAAAAA